>NC_069504.1:478065981-478230981 GCF_027579735.1 Bombina bombina | reverse complement strand
TATTAAAGTTTATGTCAGCATAGTGCACCAAAAAGCAACATTGGCCATGCCAAATATAGGCAAACTATTGTTTATCTTCTAAGAGAGTTTTTCTTACAGATCAAGGTTTTAGTCAACCAAATCTTAAATGGACAGTAAAGCCAATATTACATTTTCAGGATTCAGATAGATCATGCAAATAAATTTTAAACAACTTTCAACTTTACTTCCATTATCTAATTTGATATGTTTTCTTGTTATCATTTGTAGGAAAGCATATCTAGGCAGGCTCAGGAGCTGCAGTGATCTACTGGGAGCTAGCTGCTGATTGGTGGCTGGACATACAGTATGTCTCCTGTCATTGGTTCACTCTTTGTGCTTAGCTAGCTATATGCTCTATGTGAATCATTAAAGAAAAATTAGGGTTTCAGATTTGTGACTCTGTGCCCAGTTGCTGGTCTGGATCACCAACTGTAAGAACATAAGGCTCCAGGGATACTGTAAATACCCACACCCTGTTCTACCAGGTTTGTAAGAATGCTTTTAACAATGTTATACATTGTGCGAATGCTGCTGCCATCTAATGGCAAAAAGCAATCTAGCATCTACATTCACGTGCACACTACCTATGTATTTTTTTCAATAAATAACACTATGATAACTAAGTACAAATGATAACAGAAGTAACTTGGATACCATTTTATTATCAATTTGATCTGTCTGAGATGCATGTTCCTTAAAGGGATGTCGCAAGATACATTAACTCACCATTGAGTAACCTTCCTCATCAGATTCTGGCTGAGAAAGGTCAGACTCACTTCTGGACTTGATCAGTCGGTAGTTGGGGTGTGTATGAACTGATTTCCTCTCTGCTGTGAGACTTTCGCTCCTTTTTAAAGAGGAAGAAAACAACAATTTTACTTGCTAATAAATCTAATTAATGCCGGAAATAAAAACATGCAAAGCTACAAACCCTCACTGACCAAATCTATTTTAATAAAACTAGCCCATAAAATGCAATGGAGCCAAAAATGCAGTCTATGAATCATGAACGGTTAATTTTTTTACTGTATTGTCTCTTTAAGACCCAAATCAGATGTTGAACTGAACAGTTGTATAAAGACCCAGGAGCCCTACATGATGCATAGCACTCTCATATTCTATTAGAGTAGAAATAAACTCAGCTTAAGAGTAAAAAATTCAGTAACAAAGTTGTCAATATTTGGTAAAGAATTAGCCAGTGAGAGATTATGCTAACAATGAGGTAACCAAACAGCAGGTGAGGCCAAGGGCCTGTCTTTTGTCACCCCCATAGATCGTTTATCTGTATTATAAAGTTTTCTGTTTGTAATACCGAACAAAGAATCAGTTAAAGAAAAAAAAAATGTATGCTTACTTACCATCACCTCTCCAGAACACTAGGAGGGGGCAAAAGATACCCTAACTTTAAACCCCTCCCACTTCCTATGATCCTCAGTCATACATAAAGCCAAATAAATTAGGAAAACAGGAATTATATAGCTGGACAAAACAAGTACTGGTGCCACCTGAAGAATCATCCATGAATCATCACGTATGGGAATTTATACCCAAGAAGTGTAGTCCACAAGATCACCATAAAATAAGGGGGTGTGGGAAGGCATGCAGAGCTTTCTTGCCATAAATTGACCCTCCTGCACTAAAGGAAGTGTGAATAGACTCCATCTTGAAAGTAGGAACTTTCAGTAATTTGAGATCCAAAACAGGCTGAAAAATACCCTCTTTCTTTAGAGAGATTTTAATAAAAACCCCTGGTTTAAAGGGACAGAAAAGTAAACAATTAAATATGCATGGGTGCACTTTAATTTGAAAAATAATAATTTTTGCAATACACTTCCATTAGCAAAATGCTTCTAGTGAAGGTTATTACTGTTTTTCTGCGGTATACGCACATATCCTCTGAGGACTGTGCACCAGTATTCAAACACCACAACTTTTCAGAGAGTCGGTGGTGGCATGCATGACACACATTATGTCTTCACAGAAGCAATACACACCATCTTCAGATCTCTGACCTTGAATACTGGTGCACAAGCCCTCACAGGATATGGGAGTATGCTGCAAAAAAACAGAATTTATGCTTACCTGATAAATTACTTTCTCCAACGGTGTGTCCGGTCCACGGCGTCATCTATAACTTGTGGGAATATCTCTTCCCCAACAGGAAATGGCAAAGAGTACAGCAAAAACTGTCCATATAGTCCCTCCTAGGCTCCGCCCACCCCAGTCATTCGACCGACGGACAGGAGAAAAAAACAGGAGAAACTATAGGGTGCCGTGGTGACTGTAGTTAAAGAAATAAATTTATCAAACCTGATTAAAAAACCAGGGCGGGCCGTGGACCGGACACACCGTTGGAGAAAGTAATTTATCAGGTAAGCATAAATTCTGTTTTCTCCAACATTGGTGTGTCCGGTCCACGGCGTCATCCATAACTTGTGGGAACCAATACCAAAGCTTTAGGACACGGATGAAGGGAGGGAGCCAATCAGGTTACCTAAACGGAAGGCACCACGGCTTGCAAAACCTTTCTCCCAAAGATAGCCTCCGAAGAAGCAAAAGTATCAAATTTGTAGAATTTGGCAAAAGAGTGCAGGGAAGACCAAGTCGCTGCCTTACATATCTGATCAACAGAAGCCTCGTTCTTGAAGGCCCATGTGGAAGCCACAGTCCTAGTAGAGTGAGCTGTGACTCTTTCAGGAGGCTGCCATCCGGCAGTCTCATAAGCCAATCGGATGATGCTTTTCAGCCAAAAGGAAAGAGAGGTAGCAGTAGCTTTCTGACCTCTCCTTTTACCAGAATAGACGACAAACAGAGAAGATGTTTGTCTGAAATCCTTTGTTGCTTCTAGATAAAACTTTAAAGCACGGACTACATCTAAATTGTGTAACAAACGTTCCTTCTTTGAAACTGGATTCGGACACAAAGAAGGCACAACTATTTCCTGGTTAATATTCTTGTTGGAAACAACTTTTGGAAGAAAACCAGGTTTTGTACGCAAAACAACCTTATCTGAATGGAACACCAGATAGGGCGGAGTACACTGCAGAGCAGATAACTCAGAAACTCTTCTAGCAGAAGAAATAGCAACTAAAAACAAAACTTTCCAAGATAACAACTTAATATCTATGGAATGTAAAGGTTCAAACGGAACCCCTTGGAGAACTGAAAGAACTAAATTTAAACTCCAGGGAGGAGTCAACGGCCTGTAAACAGGCTTGATCCTGACCAAAGCCTGAACAAAGGCTTGAACATCTGGCACAGCTGACAGTCGTTTGTGTAACAAGACAGATAAAGCAGAAATCTGTCCCTTTAGAGAACTCGCTGATAATCCCTTATCCAAACCCTCTTGTAGGAAGGAAAGGATCCTAGGAATTTTAATCTTACTCCATGAGAATCCCTTGGATTCACACCAACAGATATATCTTTTCCATATTTTATGGTAAATCTTTATAGTTACAGGTTTTCTGGCTTGTACCAGAGTATCTATCATAGAATCCGAAAACCCACGCTTAGATAAAATCAAGCGTTCAATTTCCAAGCCGTCAGCTGGAGAGAGACTAGATTTGGATGTTCGAATGGACCCTGTACCAGAAGATCCTGTCTCAAAGGTAGCTTCCATGGTGGAGCCGATGACATATTCACCAGATCTGCATACCAAGTCCTGCGTGGCCAGATAGGAGCAATCAAAATCACCGAGGCCCTCTCCTGTTTGATCCTGGCTACCAGCCTGGGAATGAGAGGAAACGGTGGAAAAACATAAGCTAGGTTGAAGGTCCAAGGCGCTACTAATGCATCCACTAGAGTCGCCCTGGGATCCCTGGATCTGGACCCGTAGCAAGGAACTTTGAAGTTCTGACGAGACGCCATCAGATCCATGTCTGGAATGCCCCATAATTGTGTTAACTGGGCAAATATCTCCGGGTGGAGTTCCCACTCCCCCGGATGGAATGTCTGACGACTCAGATAATCCGCCTCCCAGTTTTCCACTCCTGGGATGTGGATCGCAGATAGGTGGCAGGAGTGATCCTCCGCCCACTTTATGATCTTGGTCACTTCTCTCATCGCCAGGGAACTCCTTGTTCCCCCCTGATGGTTGATGTAAGCAACTGTCGTCATGTTGTCTGATTGGAATCTTATGAATCTGGCCTTTGCTAGCTGAGGCCAAGCTTTGAGAGTATTGAATATCGCTCTCAGTTCCAGAATGTTTATCGGGAGAAGAGATTCTTCCCGAGACCATAGACCCTGAGCCTTCAGGGAGTCCCAGACCGCGCCCCAGCCCACTAGACTGGCGTCGGTCGTGACGATGACCCACTCTGGTCTGCAGAAGCTCATTCCCTGGGACAGATGATCCTGGGTTAGCCACCAACGTAGTGAGTCTCTGGTCTTCTGATCTACGTGGAACACTGGAGACAAGTCTGTATAGTCCCCATTCCACTGTTTGAGCATGCACAGTTGTAATGGTCTTAGATGAATTTGCGCAAAAGGAACTATGTCCATTGCTGCAACCATCAATCCTACTACTTCCATGCACTGAACTATGGAAGGTCGAGGAACAGAGTGAAGAACTTGACAAGCGTTTAGAAGCTTTGACTTTCTGACATCTGTCAGGAAAATCTTCATTTCTAACAAATCTATTATTGTCCCCAAGAAGGGGACTCTTGTCGACGGAGACAGGGAACTTTTTTCTATGTTCACCTTCCAGCCATGAGATCTGAGAAAGGCCAGAACGATGTCTGTGTGAGCCTTTGCCTTTGAAAGCGACGACGCTTGCATCAGAATGTCGTCCAAGTAAGGTGCCACTGCAATGCCCCTTGGTCTTAGAACCGCTAGAAGGGCCCCGAGTACCTTTGTGAAAATCCTTGGAGCAGTGGCTAGCCCAAATGGGAGAGCCACAAACTGGTAATATTTGTCCAAAAAGGCGAACCTTAGGAACTGGTGATGATCTTTGTGGATAGGAATATGTAGATACGCATCCTTTAAATCCACGGTAGTCATAAATTGACCCTCCTGGATTGAGGGTAAAATCGTTCGGATAGTTTCCATTTTGAACGATGGCACTCTGAGAAATTTGTTTAGAATCTTTAAATCCAGAATTGGTCTGAAGGTTCCCTCTTTTTTGGGAACTACAAACAGATTTGAGTAAAAACCCAGTCCTTGTTCCACAATTGGAACTGGGTGTATCACTCCCATTTTTAACAGGTCTTCTACACAATGTAAGAATGCCTGTCTCTTTAGTTGGTTTAAAGATAAGTGAGACATGTGGAACCTTCCCCTTGGGGGTAGTTCCTTGAATTCCAGAAGATAACCCTGAGAAACTATTTCTAGTGCCCAGGGATCCTGAACATCTCTTGCCCAAGCCTGAGCAAAGATAGAGAGTCTGCCCCCTACTAGATCCGGTCCCGGATCGGGGGCTGCTCCTTCATGCTGTTTTGGTAGCAGCAGCAGGCTTCTTGGCCTGTTTACCCTTGTTCCAGCCTTGCATCGGTTTCCAAGCTGGTTTGGTCTGCGAAGCATTACCCACTTGTCTAGAGGCTGCAGAGTTGGAGGCCGGTCCGTTCCTGAAATTGCGAAAGGAACGAAAATTAGACTTATTCTTGGCCTTGAAAGGCCTATCTTGCCCTTACCCCCAGTGATGTCTGAGATAATCTCTTTCAACTCTGGTCCAAAAAGGGTTTTACCCTTGAAGGGGATATTAAGCAATTTTGTCTTGGAAGATACATCCGCTGACCAAGACTTTAGCCAGAGCGCTCTGCGCGCCACAATTGCAAACCCAGAATTTTTCGCCGCTAATCTAGCTAACTGCAAAGTGGCATCTAAAATAAAGGAATTAGCTAACTTAAGTGCGTGTATTCTGTCCATAACCTCCTCATACGGAGTCTCTCTATTGAGCGGCTTTTCTAGTTCCTCGAACCAGAACCACGCTGCTTTAGTCACAGGAACAATGCACGAAATAGGTTGTAGGAGGTAACAGGGGGAACAAAAGGTATGCCGGGCTTCTCCCACTCCTTGTTCACTATGTCCGCCACCCGCTTGGGTATAGGAAAAGCGTCGGGGTGCACCGGAACCTCTAGGAACTTGTCCATCTTACACAATTTTTCTGGAATGACCAGGTTGTCACAATCATCCAGAGTAGATAACACCTCCTTAAGCAGTGCGCGGAGGTGCTCTAATTTAGATTTAAATGTCACAACATCAGGTTCTGCTTGTTGAGAAATTCTACCTGAATCTGAAATTTCCCCATCTGACAAAACCTCCCTCATGGCCCCTTCAGAATGGTGTGAGGGTATGACAGAACAATTATCACCAGCGCCCTCCTGCTCTACAGTGTTTAAAACAGAGCAATCGCGCTTTCTCTGAAATGCAGGCATTTTGGATAAAAACATAATTTATGTAAGAACTTACCTGATAAATTCATTTCTTTCATATTAGCAAGAGTCCATGAGCTAGTGACGTATGGGATATACATTCCTACCAGGAGGGGCAAAGTTTCCCAAACCTCAAAATGCCTATAAATACACCCCTCACCACACCCACAATTCAGTTTAACGAATAGCCAAGAAGTGGGGTGATAAAAAAGTGCGAAAGCATATAAAATAAGGAATTGGAATAATTGTGCTTTATACAAAATCATAACCACCACAAAAAAAGGGCGGGCCTCATGGACTCTTGCTAATATGAAAGAAATGAATTTATCAGGTAAGTTCTTACATAAATTATGTTTTCTTTCATGTAATTAGCAAGAGTCCATGAGCTAGTGACGTATGGGATAATGACTACCCAAGATGTGGATCTTTCCACACAAGAGTCACTAGAGAGGGAGGGACAAAATAAAGACAGCCAATTCCTGCTGAAAATAATCCACACCCAAAATAAAGTTTAATGAAAAACATAAGCAGAAGATTCAAACTGAAACCGCTGCCTGAAGTACTTTTCTACCAAAAACTGCTTCAGAAGAAGAAAATACATCAAAATGGTAGAATTTAGTAAAAGTATGCAAAGAGGACCAAGTTGCTGCTTTGCAAATCTGATCAACCGAAGCATCATTCCTAAACGCCCAGGAAGTAGAAACTGACCTAGTAGAATGAGCTGTAATTTTCTGAGGCGGAGTTTTACCCGACTCAACATAGGCAAGATGAATTAAAGATTTCAACCAAGATGCCAAAGAAATGGCAGAAGCTTCCTGGCCTTTTCTAGAACCGGAAAAGATAACAAATAGACTAGAAGTCTTTCGGAAAGATTTAGTAGCTTCAACATAATATTTCAAAGCTCTAACTACATCCAAAGAATGCAACGATTTCTCCTTAGAATTCTTAGGATTAGGACATAATGAAGGAACCACAATTTCTCTACTAATGTTGTTGGAATTCACAACTTTAGGTAAAAATTCAAAAGAAGTTCGCAACACCGCCTTATCCTGATGAAAAATCAGAAAAGGAGACTCACAAGAAAGAGCAGATAATTCAGAAACTCTTCTGGCAGAAGAGATGGCCAAAAGGAACAAAACTTTCCAAGAAAGTAATTTAATGTCCAAAGAATGCATAGGTTCAAATGGAGGAGCTTGAAGCGCCCCCAGAACCAAATTCAAACTCCAAGGAGGAGAAATTGACTTAATGACAGGCTTTATACGAACCAAAGCTTGTACAAAACAATGAATATCAGGAAGAATAGCAATCTTTCTGTGAAAAAGAACAGAAAGAGCAGAGATTTGTCCTTTCAAGGAACTTGCAGACAAACCCTTATCTAAACCATCCTGAAGAAACTGTAATACTCTCGGTATTCTAAAAGAATGCCAAGAAAAATGATGAGAAAGACACCAAGAAATATAAGTCTTCCAGACTCTATAATATATCTCTCTAGATACAGATTTACGAGCCTGTAACATAGTATTAATCACAGAGTCAGAGAAACCTCTTTGACCAAGAATCAAGCGTTCAATCTCCATACCTTTAAATTTAAGGATTTCAGATCCTGATGGAAAAAAGGACCTTGTGACAGAAGGTCTGGTCTTAACGGAAGAGTCCACGGTTGGCAAGAGGCCATCCGGACAAGATCCGCATACCAAAACCTGTGAGGCCATGCCGGAGCTACCAGCAGAACAAACGAGCATTCCTTCAGAATCTTGGAGATTACTCTTGGAAGAAGAACTAGAGGCGGAAAGATATAGGCAGGATGATACTTCCAAGGAAGTGATAATGCATCCACTGCCTCCGCCTGAGGATCCCGGGATCTGGACAGATACCTGGGAAGTTTCTTGTTTAGATGGGACGCCATCAGATCTATTTCTGGAAGTTCCCACATTTGAACAATCTGAAGAAATACCTCTGGGTGAAGAGACCATTCGCCCGGATGCAACGTTTGGCGGCTGAGATAATCCGCTTCCCAATTGTCTATACCTGGGATATGAACCGCAGAGATTAGACAGGAGCTGGATTCCGCCCAAATCAAAATTCGAGATACTTCTTTCATAGCCAGAGGACTGTGAGTCCCTCCTTGATGATTGATGTATGCCACAGTTGTGACATTGTCTGTCTGAAAACAAATGAACGATTCTCTCTTCAGAAGAGGCCAAAACTGAAGAGCTCTGAAAATTGCACGGAGTTCCAAAATATTGATCGGTAATCTCACCTCCTGAGATTCCCAAACTCCTTGTGCCGTCAGAGATCCCCACACAGCTCCCCAACCTTAGAGACTTGCATCTGTTGAAATTACAGTCCAGGTCGGAAGCACAAAAGAAGCCCCCTGAATTAAACGATGGTGATCTGTCCACCATGTTAGAGAGTGTCGAACAATCGGTTTTAAAGATTTTAATTGAGATATCTTTGTGTAATCCTTGCACCATTGATTCCGCATACAGAGCTGAAGAGGTCGCATGTGAAAACAAGCAAAGGGGATCGCATCCGATGCAGCAGTCATAAGACCTAGAATTTCCATGCATAAAGCTACCGAAGGGAATGATTGTGACTGAAGGTTTCGACAAGCTGCAATCAATTTTAGACGTCTCTTGTCTGTTAAAGACAGAGTCATGGACACTGAATCCATCTGGAAACCCAGAAAGGTTACCCTTGTCTGAGGAATCAATGAACTTTTTGGTAAATTGATCCTCCAACCATGATCTTGAAGAAACAACACAAGTCGATTCGTATGAGATTCTGCTAAATGTAAAGACTGAGCAAGTACCAAGATATCGTCCAAATAAGGAAATACCACAATACCCTGTTCTCTGATTACAGACAGAAGGGCACCGAGAACCTTTGTAAAAATTCTTGGAGCTGTAGCTAGGCCAAACGGCAGAGCCACAAACTGGTAATGCTTGTCCAGAAAAGAGAATCTCAGGAACTGATAATGATCTGGATGAATCGGAATATGCAGATATGCATCCTGTAAATCTATTGTGGACATATAATTCCCTTGCTGAACAAAAGGCAAGATAGTCCTTACAGTTACCATCTTGAACGTTGGTATCCTTACATAACGATTCAATATTTTTAGATCCAGAACTGGTCTGAAGGAATTCTCCTTCTTTGGTACAATGAAGAGATTTGAATAAAACCCCATCCCCTGTTCCGGAACTGGAACTGGCATAATTACTCCAGCCAACTCTAGATCTGAAACACAATTCAGAAATGCTTGAGCTTTTACTGGATTTACTGGGACACGGGAAAGAAAAAATCTCTTTGCAGGAGGTCTCATCTTGAAACCAATTCTGTACCCTTCTGAAACAATGTTCTGAATCCAAAGATTGTGAACAGAATTGATCCAAATTTCCTTGAAAAAACGTAACCTGCCCCCTACCAGCTGAGCTGGAATGAGGGCCGCACCTTCATGTGGACTTAGAAGCAGGCTTTGCCTTTCTAGCTGGCTTGGATTTATTCCAGACTGGAGATGGTTTCCAAACTGAAACTGCTCCTGAGGATGAAGGATCAGGCTTTTGTTCTTTGTTGAAACGAAAGGAAGGAAAACGATTATTAGCCCTGTTTTTACCTTTAGATTTTTTATCCTGTGGTAAAAAAGTTCCTTTCCCACCAGTAACAGTTGAAATAATAGAATCCAACTGAGAACCAAATAATTTGTTACCCTGGAAAGAAATAGAAAGTAGAGTTGATTTAGAAGCCATATCAGCATTCCAAGTGTTAAGCCATAAAGCTCTTCTAGCTAAAATAGCTAGAGACATAAACCTGACATCAACTCTGATAATATCAAAAATGGCATCACAGATAAAATTATTAGCATGCTGAAGAAGAATAATAATATCATGAGAATCATGATGTGTTACTTGTTGCGCTAAAGTTTCCAACCAAAAAGTTGAAGCTGCAGCAACATCAGCCAAAGATATAGCAGGTCTAAGAAGATTACCTGAACACAGATAAGCTTTTCTTAGAAAGGATTAAATTTTCCTATCTAAAGGATCCTTAAACGAAGTACCATCTGACGTAGGAATAGTAGTACGTTTAGCAAGGGTAGAAATAGCCCCATCAACTTTAGGGATTTTGTCCCAAAATTCTAATCTGTCAGACGGCACAGGATATAATTGCTTAAAACGTTTAGAAGGCGTAAATGAATTACCCAATTTATCCCATTCTTTGGAAATTACTGCAGAAATAGCATTAGGAACAGGAAAAACTTCTGGAATAACCACAGGAGCTTTAAATACCTTATCCAAACGTTTAGAATTAGTATCAAGAGGACCAGAATCCTCTATTTCTAAAGCAATTAGTACTTCTTTAAGTAAAGAACGAATAAATTCCATTTTAAATAAATATGAAGATTTATCAGCATCAACCTCTGAGACAGAATCCTCTGAACCAGAAGAGTCATCAGAATCAGAATGATGATGTTCATTTAAAAATTCATCTGTAGGGAGAGAAGTTTTAAAAGATTTTTTACGTTTACTAGAAGGAGAAATAACAGACATAGCCTTCTTTATGGATTCAGAAACAAAATCTCTTATGTTATCAGGAACATTCTGCACCTTAGATGTTGAAGGAACTGCAACAGGCAATGGTACTTTACTAAAGGAAATATTATCTGCATTAACAAGTTTGTCATGACAATCAATACAAACAACAGCCGGAGGAATAGCTACCAAAAATTTACAGCAGATACACTTAGCTTTGGTAGATCCAGCACTAGACAGCGATTTTCCTGTAGTATCTTCTGACTCAGATGCAACCGGAGACATCTTGCAATATGTAAGAGAAAAAACAACATATAAAGCAAAATTGAACAAATTCCTTAAATGACAGTTTCAGGAATGGGAAAAAATGCCAAGAACAAGCTTCTAGCAACCAGAAGCAATAAAAAATGAGACTTAAATAATGTGGAGATAAAAGCGACGCCCATATTTTTTAGCGCCAAATCAGACGCCCACATTATTTGGCGCCTAAATGCTTTTGGCGCCAAAATGACGCCACATCCGGAACGCCGACATCTTTGG
Organism: Bombina bombina; assembly: GCF_027579735.1. Lineage (NCBI taxonomy): Eukaryota > Metazoa > Chordata > Amphibia > Anura > Bombinatoridae > Bombina > Bombina bombina. The sequence goes on along the minus strand of NC_069504.1, from coordinate 478,219,526 downwards.
CGCAAAATAACGTCAAAAAAATGACGCAACTTCCGGCGACACGTATGACGCCGGAAACGGAAAAGAATTTTTGCGCCAAAAAGTCCGCGCCAAGAATGACGCAATAAAATGAAGCATTTTCAGCCCCCGCGAGCCTAACAGCCCACAGGGAAAAAAGTGTCAAATTGAAGGTAAGAAAAAAATGATTAATTCAAATGCATTATCCCAAATATGAAACTGACTGTCTGAAAAATAAGGAAAGTTGAACATTCTGAGTCAAGGCAAATAAATGTTTGAATACATATATTTAGAACTTTATAAACAAAGTGCCCAACCATAGCTTAGAGTGTCACAGAAAATAAGATTTACTTACCCCAGGACACTCATCTACATGTTTGTAGAAAGCAAAACCAGTACTGAAACGAGAATCAGCAGAGGTAATGGTATATATAAGAGTATATCGTCGATCTGAAAAGGGAGGTAAGAGATGAATCTCTACGACCGATAACAGAGAACCTATGAAATAGACCCCGTAGAAGGAGATCACTGCATTCAAATAGGCAATACTCTCTTCACATCCCTCTGACATTCACTGCACGCTGAGAGGAAAACCGGGCTCCAACTTGCTGCGGAGCGCATATCAACGTAGAATCTAGCACAAACTTACTTCACCACCTCCATCGGAGGCAAAGTTTGTAAAACTGAATTGTGGGTGTGGTGAGGGGTGTATTTATAGGCATTTTGAGGTTTGGGAAACTTTGCCCCTCCTGGTAGGAATGTATATCCCATACGTCACTAGCTCATGGACTCTTGCTAATTACATGAAAGAAAAAACAGAATTTATGTTTACCTGATAAATTTCTTTCTCCAACGGTGTGTCCGGTCCACGGCGTCATCCTTACTTGTGGGATATTCTCTTCCCCAACAGGAAATGGCAAAGAGCCCAGCAAAGCTGGTCACATGATCCCTCCTAGGCTCCGCCTACCCCAGTCATTCGACCGACGTTAAGGAGGAATATTTGCATAGGAGAAACCATATGGTACCGTGGTGACTGTAGTTAAAGAAAATAAAATATCAGACCTGATTAAAAAAACCAGGGCGGGCCGTGGACCGGACACACCGTTGGAGAAAGAAATTTATCAGGTAAACATAAATTCTGTTTTCTCCAACATAGGTGTGTCCGGTCCACGGCGTCATCCTTACTTGTGGGAACCAATACCAAAGCTTTAGGACACGGATGAAGGGAGGGAGCAAATCAGGTCACCTAAATGGAAGGCACCACGGCTTGCAAAACCTTTCTCCCAAAAATAGCCTCAGAAGAAGCAAAAGTATCAAACTTGTAAAATTTGGTAAAAGTGTGCAGTGAAGACCAAGTCGCTGCCCTACATATCTGATCAACAGAAGCCTCGTTCTTGAAGGCCCATGTGGAAGCCACAGCCCTAGTGGAATGAGCTGTGATTCTTTCGGGAGGCTGCCGTCCGGCAGTCTCGTAAGCCAATCTGATGATGCTTTTAATCCAAAAAGAGAGAGAGGTAGAAGTTGCTTTTTGACCTCTCCTTTTACCTGAATAAACAACAAACAAGGAAGATGTTTGTCTAAAATCCTTTGTAGCATCTAAATAGAATTTTAGAGCGCGAACAACATCCAAATTGTGCAACAAACGTTCCTTCTTTGAAACTGGTTTTGGACACAGAGAAGGTACGATAATCTCCTGGTTAATGTTTTTGTTAGAAACAACTTTTGGAAGAAAACCAGGTTTAGTACGTAAAACCACCTTATCTGCATGGAACACCAGATAAGGAGGAGAACACTGCAGAGCAGATAATTCTGAGACTCTTCTAGCAGAAGAAATCGCAACTAAAAACAAAACTTTCCAAGATAATAACTTAATATCAACGGAATGTAAGGGTTCAAACGGAACCCCCTGAAGAACTGAAAGAACTAAATTGAGACTCCAAGGAGGAGTCAAAGGTTTGTAAACAGGCTTGATTCTAACCAGAGCCTGAACAAAGGCTTGAACATCTGGCACAGCTGCCAGCTTTTTGTGAAGTAATACCGACAAGGCAGAAATCTGTCCCTTCAGGGAACTTGCCGATAATCCTTTTTCCAATCCTTCTTGAAGGAAGGATAGAATCCTAGGAATCTTAACCTTGTCCCAAGGGAATCCTTTAGATTCACACCAACAGATATATTTTTTCCAAATTTTGTGGTAAATCTTTCTAGTCACAGGCTTTCTGGCCTGAACAAGAGTATCGATCACAGAATCTGAGAATCCTCGCTTCGATAAAATCAAGCGTTCAATCTCCACGCAGTCAGCTGGAGTGAAACCAGATTCGGATGTTCGAACGGACCCTGAACAAGAAGGTCTCGTCTCAAAGGTAGCTTCCAAGGTGGAGCCGATGACATATTCACCAGATCTGCATACCAAGTCCTGCGTGGCCACGCAGGAGCTATCAAGATCACCGACGCCCTCTCCTGCTTGATCCTGGCTATCAGCCTGGGGATGAGAGGAAATGGCGGGAACACATAAGCTAGTTTGAAGGTCCAAGGTGCTACTAGTGCATCCACTAGAGCCGCCTTGGGATCCCTGGATCTGGCCCCGTAGCAAGGAACTTTGAAGTTCTGACGAGAGGCCATCAGATCCATGTCTGGAATGCCCCACAGGTGAGTGACTTGGGCAAAGATTTCCGGATGGAGTTCCCACTCCCCCGGATGCAATGTCTGACGACTCAGAAAATCCGCTTCCCAATTTTCCACTCCTGGGATGTGGATAGCAGACAGGTGGCAGGAGTGAGACTCCGCCCAAAGAATAATTTTGGTTACTTCTTCCATCGCTAGGGAACTCCTTGTTCCCCCCTGATGGTTGATGTACGCAACAGTCGTCATGTTGTCTGATTGAAACCGAATGAACCTGGTCCTCGCAAGCTGGGGCCAGGCCTGGAGCGCATTGAATATCGCTCTCAGTTCCAGAATATTTATCGGTAGAAGAGATTCTTCCCGAGACCAAAGACCCTGAGCTTTCAGGGATCCCCAGACCGCGCCCCAGCCTATCAGACTGGCGTCGGTCGTGACAATGACCCACTCTGGTCTGTGGAACATCATCCCTTGAGACAGATTGTCCAGGGACAGCCACCAACGGAGTGAGTCTCTGGTCCTCTGATTTACTTGTATCTTCGGAGACAAGTCTGTATAGTCCCCATTCCACTGACTGAGCATGCACAGTTGTAATGGTCTTAGATGAATGCGCGCAAAAGGAACTATGTCCATCGCCGCCACCATCAACCCGATCACTTCCATGCACTGAGCTATGGAAGGAAGAGGAACGGAATGAAGTATCCGACAAGAGTCCAGAAGCTTTGTTTTTCTGGCCTCTGTTAGAAAGATCCTCATTTCTAAGGAGTCTATAATTGTTCCCAAGAAGGGAACCCTTGTTGACGGGGATAGAGAACTCTTTTCCACGTTCACTTTCCAGCCGTGAGATCTGAGAAAGGCCAGGACAATGTCCGTGTGAGCCTTTGCTTGAGGAAGGGACGACGCTTGAATCAGAATGTCGTCCAGGTAAGGTACTACTGCAATGCCCCTTGGTCTTAGCACCGCTAGAAGGGACCCTAGTACCTTTGTGAAAATCCTTGGAGCAGTGGCTAATCCGAAAGGAAGCGCCACGAACTGGTAATGTTTGTCCAGGAATGCAAACCTTAGGAACCGATGATGTTCCTTGTGGATAGGAATATGTAGATACGCATCCTTTAAATCCACCGTGGTCATGAATTGACCTTCCTGGATGGAAGGAAGGATAGTTCGAATGGTTTCCATCTTGAACGATGGGACCTTGAGAAATTTGTTTAAGATCTTGAGATCTAGGATTGGTCTGAACGTTCCCTCTTTTTTGGGAACTATGAACAGATTGGAGTAGAACCCCATCCCTTGTTCTCTTAATGGAACAGGATGAATCACTCCCATTTTTAACAGGTCTTCTACACAATGTAAGAACGCCTGTCTTTTTATGTGGTCTGAAGACAACTGCGACCTGTGGAACCTCCCCCTTGGGGGAAGTCCCTTGAATTCCAGAAGATAACCCTGGGAGACTATTTCTAGCGCCCAAGGATCCAGAACATCTCTTGCCCAAGCCTGAGCGAAGAGAGAGAGTCTGCCCCCCACCAGATCCGGTCCCGGATCGGGGGCCAATATTTCATGCTGTCTTGGTAGCAGTGGCAGGTTTCTTGGCCTGCTTTCCCTTGTTCCAGCCTTGCATTGGTCTCCAAGCTGGCTTGGCCTGAGAAGTATTACCCTCTTGCTTAGAGGACGTAGCACCTTGGGCTGGTCCGTTTTTACGAAAGGGACGAAAATTAGGTCTATTTTTTGCCTTGAAAGGCCGATCCTGAGGAAGGGCGTGGCCCTTACCCCCAGTGATATCAGAGATAATCTCTTTCAAGTCAGGACCAAACAACGTTTTCCCCTTGAAAGGAATGTTTAGTAGCTTGTTCTTGGAAGACGCATCAGCCGACCAAGATTTCAACCAAAGCGCTCTGCGCGCCACAATAGCAAACCCAGAGTTCTTAGCCGCTAACTTAGCCAATTGCAAAGAGGCGTCTAGAGTGAAAGAATTAGCCAATTTGAGAGCATTGATTCTGTCCATAATCTCCTCATAAGGAGGAGAGTCACTATCGAGCACCTTAAGCAGTTCATCAAACCAGAAATATGCGGCAGTAGTGACAGGGACAATGCATGAAATGGGTTGTAGAAGGTAACCCTGCTGAACAAACATCTTTTTAAGCAAACCTTCTAATTTTTTATCCATAGGATCTTTGAAAGCACAACTATCCTCTATGGGAATAGTGGTGCGTTTGTTTAAAGTAGAAACCGCTCCCTCGACCTTGGGGACTGACTGCCATAAGTCCTTTCTAGGGTCGACCATAGGAAACAATTTTTTAAATATGGGGGGAGGGACGAAAGGAATACCGGGCCTTTCCCATTCTTTATTAACAATGTCCGCCACCCGCTTGGGTATAGGAAAAGCTTCTGGGAGCCCCGGCACCTCTAAGAACTTGTCCATTTTACATAGTTTCTCTGGGATGACTAAATTTTCACAATCATCCAGAGTGGATAATACCTCCTTAAGCAAAATGCGGAGATGTTCCAATTTAAATTTAAATGTAATCACATCAGATTCAGCCTGCTGAGAAATGTTCCCTAAATCAGTAATTTCTCCCTCAGACAAAACCTCCCTGGCCCCCTCAGATTGGGTTAGGGGCCCTTCAGAGATATTAATATCAGCGTCGTCATGCTCTTCAGTAACTAAAACAGAGCAGCCACGCTTACGCTGACAAGGGTTCATTTTGGCTAAAATGTTTTTGACAGAATTATCCATTACAGCCGTTAATTGTTGCATAGTAAGGAGTATTGGCGCGCTAGATGTACTAGGGGCCTCCTGAGTGGGCAAGACTCGTGTAGACGAAGGAGGGAATGATGCAGTACCATGCTTACTCCCCTCACTTGAGGAATCATCTTGGGCATCATTGTCATTATCACATAAATCACATTTATTTAAATGAATAGGAATTCTGGCTTCCCCACATTCAGAACACAGTCTATCTGGTAGCTCAGACATGTTAAACAGGCATAAACTTGATCAGAAAGTACAAAAAACGTTTTAAAATAAAACCGTTACTGTCACTTTAAATTTTAAACTGAACACACTTTATTACTGCAATTGCGAAAAAACATGAAGGAATTGTTCAAAATTCACCAAATTTTCACCACAGCGTCTTAAAGCTTTGAAAATATTGCACACCAATTTTGGAAGCTTTAACCCTTAAAATAACGGAACCGGAGCCGTTTTAAGCTTTAAACCCCTTTACAGTCCCTGGTATCTGCTTTGCTGAGACCCAACCAAATCCAAAGGGGAATACGATACCAAATGACGCCTTCAGAAGTCTTTTATAAGTATCAGAGCTCCTCTCACATGCGACTGCATGCCATGCCTCTCAAAAACAAGTGCGCAACACCGGCGCGAAAATGAGCTATGAAAGAACATTCTGCCTATGCTTTGGGAAAGCCCCTAAAGAATAAGGTGTCTAAAACAGTGCCTGCCGATATTATTATATCAAAATACCCAGATAAAATGATTCCTCAAGGCTAAATATGTGTTAATAATCAATCGATTTAGCCCAGAAAAAGTCTACAGTTTAAATAAGCCCTTGTGAAGCCCTTATTTACAATCGTAATAAACATGGCTTACCGGATCCCATAGGGAAAATGACAGCTTCCAGCATTACATCGTCTTGTTAGAATGTGTCATACCTCAAGCAGTAAGAGACTGCACTCTGTTCCCCCAACTGAAGTTAATTGCTCTCAACAGTCCTGTGTGGAACAGCCATGGATTTTAGTTACGGTTGCTAAAATCATTTTCCTCATACAAACAGAAATCTTCATCTCTTTTCTGTTTCTGAGTAAATAGTACATACCAGCACTATTTCAAAATAACAAACTCTTGATTGAATAATAAAAACTACAGTTAAACACTAAAAAACTCTAAGCCATCTCCGTGGAGATGTTGCCTGTACAACGGCAAAGAGAATGACTGGGGTAGGCGGAGCCTAGGAGGGATCATGTGACCAGCTTTGCTGGGCTCTTTGCCATTTCCTGTTGGGGAAGAGAATATCCCACAAGTAAGGATGACGCCGTGGACCGGACACACCTATGTTGGAGAAATTAGCTATGGAGTTATCCATTACTGTCGCCAATTGTTGTATAGTAACAAGCATTGGCACGCTAGAAGTACTAGGCTTCTCCTGCGTGGGCAAAACTGGTGTAGACACAGAGTGAGATGAAGTAGAACTATCTTTACTCTCTTCATCTGATGAACCATCTTGGGCAACCTTACTATCTGTGGCAGTACTGTCCTTACTTTGTTTGGACGCTATGGCACAATTATCACACAATTTGGAAGGGGGAAGACACATTGGCTTCCATACATACAGAACATAGCTTATCTGAAGGTACAGACATGTTAAACAGGCTTAAACTTGTCAATAAAGTACAAAAAAACGTTTTAATTAAAACCGTTACTGTCTCTTTAAATTTTAAACAGGGCACACTTTATTACTGAATATGTGAAAAACAATGAAGGAATTGTTCAAATTTTACCAAATTTTCACCACAGTGTCTTAAAGCATTCAAAGTATTGCACCCAAATTTTCAGAGCTTTAACCCTTAAATGATTTAACCCCTCTACAGTCCCAGCTACAGCCTTTGCTGCGACTTTACCAAACCCAGGGGGGAATACGATACCAAATGAAGCCTTCTAGGAACCTTTTCAACTACTTTCAGATCCACACACATGCAGCTGCATGTCTTGCTCTCAAAAGTAACTGCGCAGTAATGGCGCGAAAATGAGGCTCAGCCTACTACAGTGAAGGCCCTTCCTGACTGAAAAGGTGTCTAAACCAGTGCCTGACGTTAAAAAACGTTCCCCAAAGTTTATAAGTGTGAAATTTAACCTCAATCTGTATAAAATGCCCAAATAAAGCAATTGATCTTGCCCATAAAAGTGTCTACCAGTTTTATAGCCCATATTAAGCCCTTTATTCTGTTTGAGACTAAGAAAATGGCTTACCGGTCCCCATGAGGGGAAATGACAGCCTTCCAGCATTACACAGTCTTGTTAGAAATATGGCTAGTCATACCGTAAGCAGAAAAGTCTGCTAACTGTTTCCCCCAACTGAAGTTATTTCATCTCAACAGTCCTATGTGGAAACAGCAAACGATTTTAGTTACTGCTGCTAAAATCATATTCCTCTCACAAACAGAACTCTTCATCTTTTTCTGTTTCAGAGTAAATAGTACATACCAGCACTATTTTAAAATAACAAACTCTTGATAGTAGAACAAGAAACTACAACTAAAACACCAGGCAAAGAGAATGACTGGGGTGGGCGGAGCCTAGGAGAGACTATATGGACAGCTTTTGCTGTACTCTTTGCCATTTCCTGTTGGGGAAGAGATATTCCCACAAGTTATGGATGACGCCGTGGACCGGACACACCAATTTTGGAGAAATCAGTAATAACTTTTACTAGAAGCATTTTTGCTAATGGAAGTATATTGCAAAAAATGCTTCTAATTCAAATTGAAATGCACCCATGCATATGTCAATTCTGACCTTTCTATCCCTTTAATTCTGAAGTTGAAACTGGAGCAATCACTACAATTAAATCCAGATATCTTACAAAAGCCAAAAAAAGCCTTTAAAGTATCTCAAGGGACTCAAGACAGAAAGAGATCTGCAATACACAGGGATCCTGAACAGATCTCTCACAAGCCTCTTGAATGAGACTCAATCTACCCCCACCTGAGACTGGTCTGGCATGGAGACAGGGTAGACTTCTTTGTCTGATTGTTTTTCAGCCAAAAAGGGCTGGACTTTTGGAAGAAAAATGCCCTGCATATCTAAGCTTAACCTTAGATTTTTTTATCTTTGGACAGAAAAGCTCCCTTTCCTCCATTGACTCAGGCAATAATAGTATCCAGATCGGGCCCAAACAGAGATTTACCCTGAAAGGGAAGAGAAAGCAATCTGTGTTTAGACACCACATCAAGATTTAACCCCTTAAGGACCGGGCATTTCAGACAAAAACTTCCCCAAAAGACCAGAGCATTTTTCGCATTTTTGTCATCACTACATTTTAACAGAAATAGAGCCTTTTTTATTTTTTATATTAACCTATCAAACCAATATATTTTTTTTTAGTAGACAACCCAAAGTATTGATCTAGGCATATTTTGTTATATTTCATGCCACAATTTCACCGCCAAATGCGATCAAATAAATTATTTTTTTTACTTTTTCACAATTTTAGGTTTCTCACTGAAATTATTCACAAACAGCTTGTGCAATTATCGAACAAATGATTGTAAATGCTTCTCTGGGATCCCTTTTGTTCAGAAATAGCAGACATATATGGCTTTGGCATTGCGCACCAGACTTGTATTATGCCCAGCAGTGAAGGGGTTAATTAGGTAGTTTGTAGGGTCAATTTTAGCTTTAGAGTAGAGATCAGCCTCCCACCTGACACATCCCACCCCCTAATCCCTCCCTGACCCCTCTCAAACAGCTCTCTTCCCTCCTCCCAAAGGTCACCCCCATCTTAAGTACTAGCAGAAAGTCTGCCAGTACTAAAATAAAAGGCTGCTTTTTATATATATATTAGGTTTTATGCAGTGTATTATACCCCCCTAACGTCCCTGATCCTCCCCAAACAGTTCTCTAACCCTCCCTCCTCTACCTATTTGCCACCATCTTAGGTACTGGCAGCTGCCTACCAGTACCCAGTTTGCAGCAAATTAGGCAATTTAAAAAAATAAAATAAATGAAAATACCCTTTTTTCTGTAGTGTAGCTGCCCACCCTCATTGCCCTACCCCCTCCCAGATCCCTTTCCCTCAATAGATCATAGGATACCCCTCATTGCCCTTCCTCCCTTCTTTCTTCTCACTTCCTGGCACTTTTTTTTCTCCCCCTAACGTATTGCATGGCATTGGGCTGCCCACCCATCTCCCTAATTACACTCCCACCCACCAACAATTGGCACCACCGCTGTGCGATGCAGAGAGGGCCACAGGGCAAATCTATTTCTGCAGTGCCTCACTCATGCACGATCGCGGCAGAGAGAAGCCCAGGACTGCAGCAAAGTACAGGGTACGTCGCTGGTCCTTAAGGGCATAACGACCAGCGTCGTACAGGGTACTAAGGGGTTAAACCACAAAGCTTGTCTAGCTAAAACAGCTAATGCAGCATTTTTAGCATTAATGTAAATAAATATCCACTGCTGCATCAACAAATAAAGTTATTTGCTGATCTGAGGAGATCAATGTGATCCTGAATCGCATCCAAAGTGGTTTCCCCAGAAACAAGTTCTGAAAGTATGCCCACCAAAAAGTAGCATTGGCAGCTACACGGCAGGTCTAAACATTATGTATGCAAGCCGAAAGGATCGCTTATGAAACTTTGAACTTTTCTATCCAAAAGATACTTAAAAGAGGAGCTATTGTTCAAAGGAATAGAGGTACTCCTTACAAGAGTGAAACATAGCTACATTTACCTTAGGAATAGTTTCCAAAATCCCTGTATTAACAGAAAAACGAAGAAAGAGATTTAAACTTAGGCAGATGGAACAAAAAGAATACCTGACTTCTGCCATTCCTTAGAAATGAGTTCAGAGAGTGAATCAGGCACAGGAAAAGAAGTAGGCTGTTTAGGAGCTGCCTTAAAGAATTTATAATTACTCTTCACTGGTTGCTTAACTGTAGTACGAAAGTCATCTACCTCTAAAGAAATTATAACATCCCACAAAAAAACATGAATAAGATCAAGCCTGAAATTAAAGGAAACTTCCACTGCTACAGCAGCATGGTCCTGAGTCCACAGAGTTAAAAAAAAAAACACCCCTATTATTAAAGGGTGACTTAGAAGGGCCACTCCTAAGGGAAGTGCCTGATGAGCTAAAGGCCAAAGAAGGACCACCTTCAAATCCTTGCAAACGTCTGCTCTTAATAGTTCGAGGCAAAACAGTTAATATAACCACAGAGCGAATATACTCCGTACGTTTCAGAGAAGGTTCAAATGAACTCTCCTGAGAGTACAGCAAACCCCTGTTTAATTAAATAGAGGAGCACCTGGGAATCCTTACAAGGCAAGCACAAACTGGAAGGGGATAAATTATCAGAGGGTCTCCCTTCTAAAAGGTCAGCAGACAAACCAGAGGCCTGAGCTGCACTAGTTTGCTCCATACTAGACTGAAGTAAATAAGCATTACAAAGCACACAGATAATAAACACCAAAGGGAAAAAAGACACAATGTAAAACTGGTTAACTATTTATCAAAGGGGTTAAATAAAATGTATACCACAAATTTGAAGCCAAACTCTGTCAATCAGAGTATCTTACCACCTATATTGGTCCTAGGAACTTTGCTGACACGATAACTAGATTACAGCAACACTTATAATGATTATATAAAAAAAAAAAATAATTTATGCTTACCTGATAAATTTATTTCTCTTGTAGTGTGTTCAGTCCACGGGTCATCCATTACTTATGGGATATATTCTCCTTCCCAACAGGAAGTTGCAAGAGGATCACCCAAGCAGAGCTGCTATATAGCTCCTCCCCTCACATGTCATATCCAGTCATTCGACCGAAACAAGACGAGAAAGGAGAAACTATAAGGTGCAGTGGTGACTGGAGTTATAATTTTAAAATTTAGAACCTGCCTTAAAAAGACAGGGCGGGCCGTGGACTGAACACACTACAAGATAAATAAATTTATCAGGTAAGCATGTTTTCTCTTGTTAAGTGTGTTCAGTCCACGGGTCATCCATTACTTATGGGATACCAATACCAAAGCTAAGTACACGGATGATGGGAGGGACAAGGCAGGAACATTAAACAGAAGGAACCACTGCCTGTAGAACCTTTCTCCCAAAACCAGCCTCCGAAGAAGCGAAAGTGTCAAATTTGTAAAATTTGGAAAAAGTATGAAGTGAAGACCAAGTTGCAGCCTTGCAAATCTGTTCAACAGAGGCCTCATTCTTAAAAAACAAGGTGGAAGCCACAGCTCTAGTGGAATGAGCTGTAATTCTTTCAGGAGGCTGCTGTCCAGCAGTCTCATAGGCTAAACGTATTATGCTACGAAGCCAAAAAGAGAGAGAGGTAGCCGAAGCCTTTTGACCTCTCCTCTGTCCAGAGTAAACGACAAACAGAGAAGAAGTTTGTCTAAAATCTTTAGTTGCCTGTAAGTAGAACTTCAGAGCACGGACCACGTCTAGATTATGCAAAAGACGTTCCTTCTTTGAAGAAGGATTAGGACATAATGATGGAACAACAATCTCTTGATTGATATTCCTGTTAGAAACAACCTTAGGTAAAAACCCAGGTTAGAAGGTCCTGCCTCAGAGGTAGAGACCATGGTGGACAGGACGACATGTCCACTAGGTCTGCATACCAGGTCCTGCATGGCCACGCAGGCGCTATCAGAATTACCGATGCCCTCTCCTGTTTGATCCTGGCAATCAGTCGAGGTAGCAACGGAAATGGTGGAAACACATAAGCTATGTTGAAAACCCAAGGGGCTGCTAATGCATCTACCAGAACCGCTCCCGGGTCCCTGGACCTGGATCCGTAACAAGGAAGCTTCGCGTTCTGGTGAGATGCCATGAGATCCAGATCCGGTTTGCCCCAACGAAGAATCAGTTGAGCAAATACCTCCGGGTGAAGTTCCCACTCTCCCGGATGAAAAGTCTGGCGACTTAGGAAATCCGCCTCCCAGTTCTCCACTCCTGGGATGTAAATCGCTGACAGGTGGCAAGAGTGAGACTCTGCCCAGCGAATTATCTTCAAGACTTCCAACATCGCTAGGGAACTCCTGGTTCCCCCTTGATGATTGATGTAAGCCACAGTCGTGATATTGTCCGACTGAAATCTGATGAACCTCAGTTTTGCTAACTGAGGCCAAGCTAGAAGAGCATTGAATATTGCTCTTAATTCTAGAATGTTTATTGGAAGGAGTTTCTCCTCCTGAGTCCACGATCCCTGAGCCTTCAGGGAATTCCAAACTGCTCCCCAGCCTAGAAGGCTGGCATCCGTTGTTACAATCGTCCAATCTGGTCTGCGAAAGGTCATTCCTTTGGACAGATGAACCGTTGACAACCACCAGAGAAGAGAATCTCTGGTCTCCTGGTCCAGATTTAGCAAAGGGGACAGATCTGAGTAATCCCCGTTCCATTGACTGAGCATGCATAGTTGCAGCGGTCTGAGATGCAGGCGCGCAAATGGCACTATGTCCATTGCCGCGACCATTAAGCCGATTACCTCCATGCACTGAGCTACTGATGGGCTTGGAATGGAATGAAGGACACGGCAAGCATTGAGAATCTTTGATAACCTGGACTCCGTCAGGTAAATCTTCATCTCTACAGAATCTATAAGAGTCCCTAGAAAAGGAACCCTTGTGAGTGGTAACAGAGAACTCTTTTCCACGTTCACTTTCCACCCATGCGACCTCAGAAATGCTAGAACTATCTCTGTATGAGACTTTGCATTCTGAAAACTTGACGCTTGTATCAGAATGTCGTCTAGGTACGGAGCCACCACTATGCCTCGTGGTCTTAGTACCGCCAGAAGTGAGCCCAGAACCTTCGTAAAAATTCTCGGGGCCGTGGCTAACCCGAAGGGAAGAGCCACAAACTGGTAATGCCTGTCTAGAAAGGCAAACCTTAGGTACCGATAATGATCTTTGTGATCGGTATGTGAAGGTAAGCATCCTTTAAGTCCACTGTGGTCATATATTGACCCTCTTGGATCATGGGTAGGATGGTTCGAATGGTTTCCATCTTGAACGATGGTACCCTTAGGAATTTGTTTAAGATCTTTAAGTCCAAGATTGGTCTGAAGGTTCCCTCTTTTTTGGGAACCACAAATAGATTTGAGTAAAATCCTTGTCCCTGTTCCGATCGCGGAACTGAGTGGATCACTCCCATGATTAAGAGGTCTTGTACACATTGTAGAAATGCCTCTCTCTTTACTAGGTTTGTTGATAACCTCGATAGATGGAACCTCCCTTGTGGAGGGGAGGTTTTGAAATCCAGAAGGTATCCCTGAGATATAATCTTCAACGTCCAGGGATCCTGCACATCTCTTGCCCAAGCCTGGGCGAAGAGAGAAAGTCTGCCCCCCACTAAATCCGTCTCCGGATAGGGGGCCCTGTCTTCATGCTGTCTTAGGGGCGGGAGTAGGCTTTCTGGCCTGCTTGCCCTTGTTCCATGACTGGTTGCCTTTCCAACCCTGTCTGTAACGAGCAGTAGTTCCTTCCTGTTTTGGAGCGGAGGAAGTTGATGCTGCTCCTGCCTTGAAGTTACGAAAGGCACGAAAATTAGACTGTTTGGCCTTTGGTTTGGCCCTGTCCTGAGGAAGGGCGTGGCCCTTACCTCCCGTAATGTCAGCAATAATTTCCTTCAAGCCGGGCCCGAATAAGGTCTGCCCTTTGAAAGGAATGTTAAGTAGCTTAGATTTGGAAGTTACATCCGCTGACCAGGATTTAAGGCAGAGCGCTCTGCGCGCCTGTATGGCGAATCCGGAATTTTTAGCCGTAAGTTTGGTTAGATGTACTACGGCATCTGAAACAAACGCATTAGCTTGCTTAAGGGTTCTAACTTTGCTCAAAGCCTCATCCAATGGCGCTGTGCGAATCGCCTCTTCCAGAGACTCAAACCAGAATGCCGCTGCAGCCGTGACAGGCGCAATGCATGCAAGAGGCTGCAATATAAAACCCTGTTGAACAAACATTTTCTTAAGATAATCTAATTTTTTATCCATTGGATCTGAGAAAGCACAGCTATCAAATAGCAAATATATTTATTTTACACTTATATTTAACAAATATGCTTGAAACAGATGTTACCAGGGGGGGGGAATAAAGTAAATCCAGGGTTAAGCAACCTCTGGACCAATTGTAAGATTACAGAATCTAGAGACCCCCACCGGTAATTAGACAAATAAAATAGGGATGTGTTATAGAAGGCTAAAAAAGAATGGGATGAGTCACTTCCATACTTCAAATAAATAATAGCCAAATTCTATAGCATCCAAGTTTAAAAATAAGGGCTAGTGGACAGGGTGTTGCGTGTCAAATCAGTAAGCCATACAGGGTAGGGAAGTTAGCATAAAGGTAATTCCATACAAACAGGGTAGGTACTTTGGACAAGCATACAAATGTACAAGCTATGCGCTCAAAGGCGTCCTCCTGCCTGCGTACTGCTCTGATTAAACAGAGTCAGCCGATTTCTGGCTAAAATCCCTATCAGATAGAGCTAGTTCACATACACACAAGTAGTTCTCATATGCGCAATGGATGTATTATATTCAATACAAGCTGTCACCAAAAATATCTCTCAGTTACGTTCAAACCGATACATTCAATTCAACATCAAAGGTTACTATGTAGCTTTTAGCATAATGGCGTATAAAGCTTAACAGAAATGTAGCTGTTTGTTAAATAGGCAATCTAGCTTATTCTTAGATGACAGTTATAAATATTTTAACAACCCTCATATCGTAGCAGTTGAGGTGAGAAACTATAGCGGTATGAGGTTACAGCGGTATAGAGTTTTAAAATTTTGAAAAAAACGCTAGTGTTTAGGTATGTGACTAGCTCGCACGCTTATTTCACCCAAGGCCACGCCCACCGACGCGTTTCCGTCACAGAACGTGACTTCGTCAGGGCATAGGGCCAGCCCAGCATTCGGTACAAAAATTTATAGTAGTCCGTTGTCATGGCAACTTATAAAGTATTGGAAACGGAGGTGTAAAACTCCGCTATGGCCTCATTCTGTCATTTTACTTTTAATTTGTACTGGGTATGTATTCTGCCTTTAATTCATTGCTCAATTATAAAGGAAATATTAGAACAAAAAGGGAACACAAAAATTCATCATTTTATTGACGCTGACCGCTCTTGTGTAGGGGTATATTGTGCATCAATATGTGCAAGTATTGTAGGGGAAAGTAGTATTCCCTAGTGATTGTATTTGGAGAGTTATATAGGGAGAGGTATATATAATGCCTTTACAGCATATTGTATTCGATTTATATAGAATACCTAGGTCAAATATGCTGATAATTGGCATGATATTTAAAGAGTGGAAGAAGATATACATAAAATATATTATTGTGGGTTAACTGTAGTTGCTTCTTAGTAGCTTATCTATGAGGTCAAACTGGGTCAGTTATTATCGCCACCTATATAGTTAAGGAGATAACCTAACAAGTCACTATATGTTAGAGAAGCAGATATTCATTTATTAGAACATAAGGTTATATAGGATATGAGATTATCATTGTATGTAAACGTTATTATTAGTTTCGTTAGAATCATTTAATTTAAATTCAGTTAAATATTGTTATAAATCACTATCCTCTTGCTTTGCTTCATCTTGGGGAGGTGAGCTCATTTAATTCAAGACCCTAGACAGGAATAGTATGTAATTAGTAATCTTAAATCCACAATAAGATGTATTTCATGAACCACAATCTATAAAAAGCATTTGTATGAAATTGCTTCATTTAATCCCCTGGGTGAGGTGGATTTCAGTTCGTGAATCCATCTACACTCTTTCTGTAATAGCATTTTGTTAATGTCGCCCCTTCTCCCTTTTAGTTTTATTTGTTCGATTGCACAAAAATAGATTTCATATTTGTGTCCCCGATGTTCATTGTTCATGTGTTGTGCTACAGGAACATTTCTGTTCCATTTGATGTCACCTATGTGTTCTAACACTCTAGTTCGTAACTCTCTTGAGTTCTCACCCACATAGATTTTTGGGCATTTGCACATTGCAATGTATATGACTTGTTTAGATCTGCAATTTAAAAAATCTTTAATTTCATACTGTTTGTTAGTGTCAGGGTGTATGAAGGTTTTAGTGGGGGTCATGTTCTTACAGGCTTGGCATCTTCCACATTTGTAAAAGCCTTTGGTTTCTCTCAACCATGTTCTTGGTATGTCTTTTGAGTAATGGCTCTCCATGAGTATGTCTTTAAGATTTTTGGACCTTCTATATGTAATATTGGGTTTTTCAGATATTACTTCTTTAAGGTCTTCGTCTTCCTGAATGACATGCCAATGTCTTTGGATGATATTTTTTATACAGACATTTTTATCATCGTATGTTCCAATGATTCTTATGGGTTGTTGTTCATTTACTGGTTGTGCAATGGCTTGGTAGTTAGTTTCCAGTAATGTAGTTCTATTTAGTGATTTAGCTCTTTGATATGCCTTTTTGAGGCATCTGCCTGGATATCCCCTTTCTTTAAACCTTCTTTGTAACTCCCTTGCTTCTCTCTCAAAGTCTAGTTCTGTGCTGCAGTTTCGTCTGGCTCTTAGATATTGGCCAAAAGGAATGCCCATTTTCAATTTCTTAGGGTGATAGCTCTCCCATTTAAGGAGACTGTTAGTGGCTGTCTCTTTTCTATATAGTTTTGTGTTCAGCGTGCCATCATTCTCTTTTCTAATCTCTAGATCAAGAAATGAAATTTTGTTTGAGTCTATATTTGAAGTGTACCTCATTCCATCTTTGTTATTATTCAGCCAGATCATGAAATTTTCAAAGTCATTTTTGGTGCCTGTCCATAAGATTAGAACATCATCAATGTATCTAATATATAAGTCCATATATTGCATATATGGGTTAGTATCTTCATTAAGTATACTTTTATTCTCAATCCACCCAAGGAACAGATTGGCATATGTTGGAGCACAGCAGGTGCCCATTGCTGTGCCCCTTTTCTGTAAATAGATTTTCTTATTGAATAAGAAATAGTTATGTCTCAACACATAGTCTAATAAATCAATGATGAAATCATCTTCATCGTTTTGGATTGGATTTACTGTTCTCAAAAAGAAACTTACAGCTTCTAAGCCTAAATTGTGAGATATATTAGAGTATAGGCTTTCAACGTCTATACTGGCCAGCATAGTGTTATCACTGACTATCACGTCGGCTAAACATTTTAAGACATCTTTAGTATCTTGCACGTAAGATGTAAGGGTGTGTACAAAGTGTCTTAGTTTTTTGTCTAAAAAAATGCTTGCATTTTCAGTGATACAGCCATTACCGGAGACTATGGGTCTACCGGGTGGATTTGTCATATTCTTGTGAACCTTAGGAAGGCTATGACATGTTCAACATAAACTGGTGTTCAGCTTTTGTAATCACCCTTTCTTGTAGACCTCTATCCAAAAGGGATCTCAGCTCCCCTTTAAAAACATCAGTTGGATCACGTATCAGGACTTTGTAATTATCTGTGTTACTCAAAATGTTTGTACAAATTTGTTCATATTGAGAATTGCTCATAAGGACCATATTACCCCCCTTATCTGCATTTTTAATGGTAATTGCCTTATTATTTTGTAATTTCTGGAGAGCTTTACGTTCTTTGTAGCTCAAGTTCTTCTGTACTTTACTCCTTTTATTTATCTCCTCTATTTCTGTTGTGACTAGGGAGACAAATTTATCAATAGATGGATATTTGGAAATTGCTGGCATGAAAAGCACAGCTATCCTCCACCGGGATAGTGGTACGTTTGGCTAAAGTAGAAACTGCTCCCTCCACCTTAGGGACCGTCTGCCATACGTCTCGTGTGGTGGCGTCTATAGGAAACATTTTTCTAAATATCGGGGGGGGGGGGGAAAAGGCACACCGGGTCTATCCCACTCCTTACTAATAATTTCTGTAAGTCTTTTTGGTATAGGAAAGACGTCAGTACACACCGGTACCGCATGTATCTATCCAACCTACACATTTTCTCTGGAATTGCCACCGTGTCGCAATCATTCAGAGCCGCTAATACCTCCCCTAGTAACACACGAAGGTTCTCAAGCTTAAATTTAAAATTTGAAATTTCTGAATCCGGTCTCCCCGGATCAGAACCGTCACAGACAGAATCAAGCTCACCGTCCTCATGTTCTGCAAATTGTGACGCAGTATCAGACATGGCTCTCGTGTCATCAGCGCGCTCTGTCCTTAACCCAGAGCTATCGCGCTTGCCCCTTAATTCGGGCATATTATATAATACTTCTTTCATAACATTAGCCATATCATGTAAAGTGATTTGTAAGGGGCCTAGATGTACTTGGCGTCTCAATCTTACGCATCTCCCGAGCGGGAGACGCAGGTACTGACACGTGAGGAGAGTTAGGCGGCATAACTTCCCCCTCGTTGTCTGGTGCTAGTTTCTCTATCGGTACAGCTTGACTTTTATTCAAAGCAATATCAATACAATTGGTACACATCGTTCTATTGGGCTCCACATTGGCTTTTGAACATGATGAACAAACAGTTTCCTCTGAATCAGACATGTTTAAACAGACTTAGCAATGAAACTAGCAAGCTTGGAAATCACTTTCAATAAGTTTACAAGCAATATAAAAAACGCTGCAGCGCTTCAAAAATACAGATATAATTAAACAATTCTTAACAAGAAGTGTATTATTAGCAGAGGATTGCACCCAATAGCAAAAGGATGATTAACCCCTCAATACCCAAAACGGATAAAACGGATATCAATTAAGATTTAACGCTTTTAATCACAGTCAAACACACTGTCACAGATCTGCTGTGACTGATTACCTCCCTCAAAAATGAATTTTGCAGACCCCTGAGCTCTCTAGAGACGTCCTGGATCAAGGAGGAAGAAGCAGGAAGACTGTGCTAGAATTTTAACTGCGCAACAAGGCGCTAAAACAAGGTCCCTCCCACTCCTATTACAACAGTGGGAGCCCTGACATAACGGTTTCCATGCAGAAAATATGTCAGCCATGTGGAAAAAAATCATGCCCAAAGAGATTTATCACCAAAGTACCTCACAAAAACGAATAACATGCCAGTAAACGTTTTATTAAAAAACAACATTTTCCAATGTCATGCAAAGTTATCACTAAGCCTGCTACCAGTCGCTACCACTGCAGATAAGGCTTAAGTATTATTTCAGTTTTAACAGTATTTTCTCAGTCAAATTCTAGTCCCTAGAAAATAACTCGACTGCGCATACATTTATCAGCCTGATACCAGTTGCCACTACTGCATTTAAGGCTGTACTTACATCATACGGTAACAGCAGTATTTTCTTAGTCAATTCCATTCCCAGAAAATAATGTACTGCACATACCTCATTTGCGGAGGACCCCGCATGCTATTCCCAGTTTCTGAAGTTACCCCACTCCTCAGAATGTCGAGAACAGCCAGTGGATCTTAGTTACGCCTGCTAAGATCATAGAAAAAAACACAGGCAGTTTCTTCTTCCAAATACTGCTTGAGATAGAAAAACAGCACACTCCGGTGCCATTTAAAATAACAAACTTTTGATTGAAGAATAGTTAAGTAAAAACTCCAGCTCCTCTCGCGACCTCCTTCTTTGTTGAGGGTTGCAAGAGAATGACTGGATATGACATGTGAGGGGAGGAGCTATATAGCAGCTCTGCTTGGGTGATCCTCTTGCAACTTCCTGTTGGGAAGGAGAATATATCCCATAAGTAATGGATGACCCGTGGACTGAACACACTTAACAAGAGAAAAGGTGAAGGAACATAGACTGTGTAAAACTCAGAACTAACTTCTGAGAGCACAAAGCCGACCAAGGCATTCTGGACACATTTCAACTGGGGAGGGCTGTGAATCCCACAAGGAGCAGCTCACCTGTAGAACAGGGGAATGGTTTATAATTCCACATTTCACCTGAGAGGCCTGTGACATTTCTCACTGCCTGGCTGATAATGCCCTGTCTTCCCCTCTGAGCAACAGGGTACTGTGAGGAGAAAAACATAATTTATGCTAACCTGATAAATTCTTTTCTTTCAGAAGAATGATGGTCCTTAGGACTTAATAACATATGAATATAGTTCCCACCACCAGGGGGAGACCAAGAACCCATACCACAGCTATACATTCATCCCACTTCCCCTCTCTAATCAGTTCAACATATAGCTAAGCAGAGAATAGGAAAACATATTGGTAGGAAAGACAAAGCTGGGTCTGTAGAGGTATCATCAGGTAACTGTCGCAAAAAACAAAAAAAAAACAACGGGGCCTATGGACCATCATTATTTCAAAAGAAAAGATTTTATCAGGTAAACATAAATTATGTTTTCTTTCGTAAAATAATGATGGTCCATAGGACTCCATAACATATGGAAAACAAAATTAAAACTGCTCTTGTGAAATGAGCTGTGATATACCTAGAGGTGACTTTCCTGCCATCAAGAATTGATTAGAGAGGGGAAGTGGGAGTGATTTATAGCTGATGTGGGTTCTTGGCATCCCCCTGGTGGCGGGAACTATATCCATATGTTATGGAGTCCTATGGATGGACCATCATTATTTTATGAAAGAAATGGGCCTCAGAGCAGTTAGAGAATGCCTCTCAATGACGAGTAGATCTGCACTTCAACTTTCACCTCACTCCTTCTCTAGGATAAAAAAGAAAATATCTAAGGATCATGGGAAGTGGGAGAGATTTAAACATCTGGTGTGTTGAGGTACCTTTAGCCTCCACCTAATGGTCAGGAGAGGAATTCCCATATGTGATGGCTCATGGGCTCTCACCATCAGATGAAAGAAAATAAAATGAGGTTCTTAAAACTACTCTATAGCCTACAAAAATGCTTTATACAACTGTCTTGTTATACAGTGTTTCAGCATATTACAGTGCAAATAATAACTGTAATCCTTCAATCCTTTGAAAACTTCAAGATATCTGTAAAAAAGAGACGGGGAAAGTAGGGAAGTTGATGATAAGGATACATTCTATCACTGGGTTCCCAAAAGCAATTTTGAATTAATTTATAGACTGTAGAGGTTTGTGACCCACCAATATATATAAAATATTGTGATATAGCATGTTTAATTTCTGCTTTTCATTTGCACACAGGGAATATTTGAATATGATTTCTAAGTAGCATGCTTTTCCTGTTAAACTTTAATTTTGCATTGGGTATACTCCCTCCCTGTAAAGTGTCTTGCATTTTGGTCATAAACACATTATGTATTTTGCTTAACAGATGAGGAGATTACTAGGAGACTTTATTGTACTCAAATTGTTGATTAATTCTATTATGATTTGTCCTAAAGCCCCTGTACACGGGTCAAAATCCCCATCAACATGTATCCCCTCTCCCTCCCTCCTTACTCTTCCCTGCCACTCTCAACATTTTTTTTTCTGCAGTGCAGCAGTCCAATGACTCAAGCAGTAAAGGGAGTAAGTATGAAGCTAACCTCCCCTACTCTAGTAATTTGAAGTCATACAGCCACCACTACTTATATGGCTCTACAAGAGTGTGAGAGAAAATGAACAAACTTAAAACTATTACCTTGTCATGGCTACAGATCCCTCATGTGAAACTCCTGATGTTGGCTGTTGCTGTATATCTTCAACAGGATTCTCGAGCTGGTCAAACATTGGACTGACCCCAAGAAGGAGTAGAGCACAACGGTGAATAACTGAATTACAAGCTGCTGTGTACAAGTCCTGTCCTTCTGTCAGAGTTCCGCTGTTCCTCCTCTCTTGAGAAAGCTCTGGAGGCTGCTCCTCTGCACGAGCCAATGATACAGAGCCCCCAGCTGAGACAAGGCCCATTCTGTCCCGTTCCCGGCTGCGCGCCACCTCACGGGCTGAGAGGAAACATTGAAAGATTTCTGTAAGGTGCAACACAAAAGACAGGAGGAGCGCTTAGGATATAAATTGCTAGTATCCCAGATGAGAAACATCAATAAGTGATGGGAATTCATTTAGAACAAAATCTTGCATCTGAGCTCCTTGGACAGCTTAAATAGTGGCACGGACACACCAATGGGGTTGAAGTGCACCACAAAGAATATGATTTATTATGTAAACAATAACCCAAATAATCCAGATTAGATTTCTAATGAATATGTGAACATACCATTAAGGATCTCTAGAAGCAAAAGATATGCATGCAAAGATAATTAAGACAGAGGATTTGGAGAAGAACAATTAAGAAAATAATTACTTTAATTTACCCCGAGGTTAATTTGTGCATGCTTGGATACCTAGATATTTTGTGAGTAAAATAGAGAGTACAATATATATATATATATATATATATATATATATATATATATACACACATACATATACACACACACACTGTGTGTATATATATATATACACACAATATATATATATATATATATATATATATATATATATATATATATATATATACACACACACACACACACACACACTGTGTGTATATATATATATATATATATATATATATACACACACACACACTGTGTGTGTGTATATATATATATATATATATATATATATAAATGTAGCTAAGATGTGCACTCTCACTTCATCTGACAGCTGCCAGGGTGCTAGCAAAATCAATAGGTATCCCCTTCCTCAGACCATATATATATATATATATATATATATATATATATATATATATATATATATATATAATCTGTATGTATACATACACACATACATACATATATAACACACAAAACAAGTCCAGCACTCACTCACTAGCTCTCAGCTAAGATTAAAAGCAAAAATGGAAGGGTTAGTTACCGCATCTGGCCAAATGGGACAAGCCCAGGTACCTTGTCAAGGTCTCTTTTAAAACCTGAGTCCCTAAACCAGCCACACAATTTAAGCTCTCAATCCAACAAACTGGAAACAAGTGAAGGGTGCACAGGCTTATGTAATCACCCTAGAGATATACAAAACACGGAAGGGGACTGCACTCTCAGACTGGACTGGGTACACATCCTATGACCCTGCAACATGCTCATCCCTGGGTGCTCACTGGCACTCACAGGAAGCTGTGTTGTCCCCAGAGTCACAGGCAGTTAACCCCAGACAGACCTGGGTGCAAGGCCTATAGGGAAAATTACAAAACAAATTAATACAACACACAGAAAAAGTCCAGAACTCACTTACAAGATCTCAGCTAAGCTTAAAAGCAAAAATGGAAGGGTTATTTACCGCATCTTGCCAAATGGGACAAGTTCTTAATAATACAGTTGTCAACACAATATATTCAAGAATCTTAAGTTTACCCATAACCAAGTGCACCCCCCCCCCCCCCCGGGCCCAACTACAACTGGACGAAACAAGACAAAACAAAACACACAAAAAGGGGAAAAGAAAAGAAAAAAAGGAATTTCCCCTCTCTTTTCTCTCTCTCTTCTTCCTCCCTCTCTCTTTCACCCCTTTTCCTTCCTCTCCTATCTCTCATCTGTCGCGATTATCAAGATCCAATACTGGTCAAATTTGATTTATCCTTAACTGAAAATCAGTCCCCATGTACTCAATGAAGTTCCCCCATACCTTCTTATAATTCTTAATCCCATTGAATTTATAACATTTAGCATCAAGTGCCTCGGACATAGCCTGTCTGGCCAACTGGTCTTTAATTGCTTTTATCAAGGGGATTTTATTATTTATCCAGTTGTTAAAACATAATTTATGCTTACCTGATAAATTTATTTTTCTTGTAGTGTATCCAGTCCACGGATCATCCATTACTTATGGGATATTCTCCTTCCCAACAGGAAATTGCAAGAGGATCACCCACAGCAGAGCTGCTATATAGCTCCTCCCCTAACTTGCATATCCAGTCATTCGACCGAAACAAACAGAGAAAGGAGAAACCATAGGGTGCAGTGGTGACTGTAGTTTAATTAAATTTTAGACCTGCCTTAAAATGACAGGGCGGGCCGTGGACTGGATACACTACAAGAGAAATAAATTTATCAGGTAAGCATAAATTATGTTTTCTCTTGTTAAGTGTATCCAGTCCACGGATCATCCATTACTTATGGGATACCAATACCAAAGCTAAAGTACACGGATGATGGGAGGGACAAGGCAGGGATTAAGCGGAAGGAACCACTGCCTGAAGAACCTTTCTCCCAAAAACAGCCTCCGAAGAAGCAAAAGTATCAAATTTGTAAAATTTTGAAAAAGTGTGAAGCGAAGACCAAGTCGCGGCCTTGCAAATCTGTTCAACAGAGGCCTCATTTTTAAAGGCCCAGGTGGAAGCCACAGCTCTAGTAGAATGAGCTGTAATCCTTTCAGAGGGCTGCTGTCCAGCAGTCTCATAGGCTAGGCGTATAATACTCCGAAGCCAAAAGGAAAGAGAGGTTGCCGAAGCTTTTTGACCTCTCCTCTGTCTAGAATAAACAACAAACAGGGAAGATGTTTGACGAAAATCTTTAGTAGCTTCTAAGTAAAACTTCAAGGCACGGACTACGTCCAGATTATGTAAAAGACGTTCCTTCTTTGAAGAAGGATTAGGACACAATGATGGAACAACAATCTCTTGATTGATATTCTTGTTAGAAACCACCTTAGGTAAAAACCCAGGTTTGGTACGCAGAACTACCTTATCTGCATGAAAAATCAGATAAGGAGAATCACATTGTAAGGCAGATAGCTCAAAGACTCTCCGAGCCGAGGAAATAGCCATCAAAAACAGAACTTTCCAAGATAAAAGCTTAATATCAATGGAATGAAGGGGTTCAAACGGAACTCCTTGAAGAACTTTAAGAACCAAGTGTAAGCTCCAAGGTCCTGTCTTAGAGGCAGAGTCCATGGTGGAAAGGATGACATGTCCACTAGGTCTGCATACCAGGTCCTGCGTGGCCAGGCAGGCGCTATTAGAATCACCGATGCTCTATCCTGTTTGATTTTGGCAATCAGTCGAGGGAGCAGAGGAAACGGTGGAAACACATAAGCCAGGTTGAAGAACCAAGGCGCTGCTAGAGCATCTATCAGCGTCGCTTCTGGGTCCCTGGACCTGGATCCGTAACAAGGAAGCTTGGCGTTCTGGCGAGACGCCATGAGATCCAACTCTGGTTTGCCCCAACGATGAATCAACTGAGCAAACACCTCCGGATGGAGTTCCCACTCCCCCGGGTGAAAAGTCTGACGACTTAGAAAATCCGCCTCCCAGTTCTCCACGCCTGGGATATGGATTGCTGACAGGTGGCAAGAGTGAGTCTCTGCCCAGCGAATTATTTTTGAGACTTCTAACATCGCTAGGTAACTCCTGGTTCCCCCTTGATGGTTGATGTAAGCCACAGTCGTGATATTGTCCGACTGAAATCTGATGAACCTCAATGTTGCTAACTGAGGCCAAGCCAGAAGAGCATTGAATATTGCTCTTAACTCCAGAATAATTATCGGAAGGAGTTTCTCCTCCTGAGTCCACAATCCCTGTGCCTTCAGGGAGTTCCAGACTGCACCCCAACCTAGAAGGCTGGCATCTGTTGTTACAATTGTGCAATCTGGCCTGCGAAAGGTCATACCCTCGGACAGGCGGACCCGAGACAACCACCAGAGAAGAGAATCTCTGGTCTCTTGATCCAGATTTAGCAGAGGGGACAAATCTGTGTAATCCCCATTCCACTGACTTAGCATGCATAATTGCAGCGGTCTGAGATGTAGGCGCGCAAATGGCACTATGTCCATTGCCGCTACCATTAAGCCGATCACCTCCATACACTGAGCCACCGAAGGGCGCGGAATGGAATGAAGAATACGGCAAGCATTTAGAAGCTTTGATAACCTGGACTCTGTCAGGTAAATTTTCATCTCTACAGCATCTATAAGAGTCCCTAAGAAGGAGACTCTTGTGAGTGGGGATAGAGAACTCTTTTCCTCGTTCACTTTCCACCCATGCGATCTCAAAAATGCCAGAACTATCTCTGTATGAGACTTGGCAATTTGAAAGCTTGACGCCTGTATCAGGATGTCGTCTAGATACGGAGCCACTGCTATGCCTTGCGGTCTTAGAACCGCCAGAAGTGAGCCCAGAACCTTCGTAAAGATTCTCGGGGCTGTAGCCAACCCAAAGGGAAGAGCTACAAATTGGTAATGCCTGTCTAGAAAGGCAAACCTTAGGAACCGATGATCTTTGTGAATCGGTATGTGAAGGTAGGCATCCTTTAAGTCCACTGTGGTCATGTACTGACCCTCTTGGATCATGGGTAGGATGGTCCGAATAGTTTCCATTTTGAAAGATGGAACTCTGAGGAATTTGTTTAAGATCTTTAGATCCAAAATTGGTCTGAAGGTTCCCTCTTTTTTGGGAACCACAAACAGATTTGAATAAAAACCCTGTCCTTGTTCCGTCCGCGGAACTGGATGGATCACTCCCATTACTAGGAGGTCTTGCACACAGCGTAGGATTGCCTCTTTCTTTATCTGATTTGCAGATAACCTTGAAAGATGAAATCTCCCTTGTGGAGGGGGAAGCTTTGAAGTCCAGAAGATATCCCTGAGATATGATCTCCAACGCCCAGGGATCCTGAACATCTCTTGCCCACGCCTGGGCAATGAGAAAAAGTCTGCCCCCTACTAGATCCGTTGCCGGATAGGGGGCCGTTCCTTCATGCTGTCTTAGAGGCAGCAGCAGGCTTTCTGGCCTGCTTGCCTTTGTTCCAGGACTGGTGAGGTTTCCAGGCCTGCTTAGATTGAGCAAAAGTTCCCTCTTGTCTTGAAGCGCAGGAAGTTGATGCTGCACCTGCCTTGGAATTTCGAAAGGCACGAAAATTAGACTGTTTGGCCTTTGATTTGGCTCTGTCCTGAGGAAGGGTATGACCCTTACCTCCAGTAATGTCAGCAATAATTTCTTTCAAACCAGGCCCGAATAAGGTCTGCCCCTTGAAAGGAATGTTGAGTAATTTAGACTTTGAAGTCACATCAGCTGACCAGGATTTGAGCCATAGCGCCCTACGCGCCTGGATGGCGAATCCGGAATTCTTAGCCGTTAGTTTAGTCAAATGAACAATGGCATCAGAAACAAATGAGTTAGCTAGCTTAAGAGTTCTAAGCTTGTCAACAATTTCAGTCAATGGAGCTGTATGGATGGCCTCTTCCAGGGCCTCAAACCAGAATGCCGCCGCAGCAGTGACAGGCGCAATGCATGCAAGGGGCTGTAAAATAAAACCTTGTTGAATAAAATTTTTCTTAAGGTAACCCTCTAATTTTTTATCCATTGGATCTGAAAAAGCACAACTGTCCTCAACCGGGATAGTGGTACGCTTTGCTAAAGTAGAAACTGCTCCCTCCACCTTAGGGACAGTCTGCCATAAGTCCCGTGTAGTGGCATCTATTGGAAACATTTTTCTAAATATAGGAGGTGGGGAAAAGGGCACACCGGGCCTATCCCACTCCTTACTAATAATTTCTGTAAGCCTTTTAGGTATTGGAAAAACATCAGTACTCACCGGCACTGCATAGTATTTATCCAGCCTACACAATTTCTCTGGCACTGCAATTGTGTCACAGTCATTCAGAGCAGCTAATACCTCCCCAAGCAATACACAGAGGTTCTCAAGCTTAAATTTTAAATTAGAAATCTCTGAATCAGGTCTCCCCGAATCAGAGACGTCACCCACAGACTGAAGCTCTCCGTCCTCAGGTTCTGCGTATTGTGACGCAGTATCAGACATGGCTCTTACAGCATCTACAAGCTCTGTATCTCGTCTAACCCCAGAGCTATCGCGCTTGCCTCTCAATTCAGGCAATCTGGATAATACCTCTGACAGGGTATTATTCATGATTGCAGCCATGTCCTGCAAAGTAATCGCTATGGGCGTCCCTGATGTACTTGGCGCCATATTAGCGTGCGTCCCTTGAGAGGGAGGCGAAGAGTCCGACACGTGGGGAGAGTTAGTCGGCATAACTTCCCCCTCGACAGACCCCTCTGGTGACAATTCTTTTATAGATAAAGACTGATCTTTACTGTTTAAGGTGAAATCAATACATTTAGTACACATTCTCCTATGGGGCTCCACCATGGCTTTTAAACATAATGAACAAGTATCCTCTGTTTCAGACATGTTTGTACAGACTAGCAATGAGACTAGCAAACTTGGAAAACACTTTAAAGCAAGTTAACAAGCAATATAAAAAACGTTACTGTGCCTTTAAGAGAAACAAATTTTGACAAAATTTGAAATAACAGTGAAAAAAGGCAGTTACACTAACAAAATTTTTACAGTGTATGTAACAAGTCAGCAGAGCATTGCACCCACTTGCAAATGGATGATTAACCCCTTAATACCAAAAACGGAATAATAAATGACAAAAACGTTTTTTAAACACAGTCACAACAACTGCCACAGTCTACTGTGATTGTTACCCTCCTCAAACACGACTTTGAAGCCTTTTGAGCCCTTTAGAGATGTCCTGTATCATGCAGAGGGAAGCTGAATGTCTCTGTCAGTATTTTTATCTTCACAGAAAAGCACTAAAATAGGCCCTTCCCACTCATATTGCAACAGTGGAAAGCTTCAGGAAACTGTCTCTAGGCAGAAAACAAACCAGCCATGTGGAAAAAAACTAGGCCCCAATAAGTTTTGTCACCAAACATATATAAAAACGATTAACATGCCAGCAAACATTTTATATTACATTTTTATAAGAGTATGCCTCTCTATTAATAAGCCTGATACCAGTAGCTATCACTGCATTTAAGGCTTTACTTACATTAATCCGGTATAAGCAGCATTTTCTAGCAAATTCCATCCCTAGAAAAATATTAACTGCACATACCTTATTGCAGGAAAACCTGCACGCCATTCCCTCTCTGAAGTTACCTCACTCCTCAGAATATGTGAGAACAGCCATGGATCTTAGTTACTTCTGCTAAGATCATAGAAAATGCAGGCAGATTCTTCTTCTAAATACTGCCTGAGATAAACAGCACACTCCGGTACCATTTCAAAATAACAAACTTTTGATTGAAGAAATAAACTAAGTATAAAACACCACTCTCCTCTTACGACCTCCATCTTTGTTGAGGGTTGCAAGAGAATGACTGGATATGGCAGTTAGGGGAGGAGCTATATAGCAGCTCTGCTGTGGGTGATCCTCTTGCAACTTCCTGTTGGGAAGGAGAATATCCCATAAGTAATGGATGATCCGTGGACTGGATACACTTAACAAGAGAAATATAAGTTTTCTAACTAACACAATTCCCCATTGAATGAATTTATGCTTGGTCCCCCAATCCGGGTGCTTTATTTAAAAATAGGATGTTTTCTTCTGCTATTTTATTTTTTTCCTTTAAGACTAGTGAAAATAAGAATTCAACTTTTCCCCAAAGTTGTTGGAGTTTTGGGCATGTGGCTAATAAGTGCAGGATGTTAGGATCTGCTTCTCTACATTTCTTACATCTATTCTCAGTTTGTACTTTAGTACTCCTCAGAGTAATATAGTCAAATTGTAGAAGCCTAAATTGGGATTCTCTAAATTTAGCTGAGGTAGTTAAAACCTTTATAATCCCAAAGTCCAAACTAAAAAGAGGGGAAAGCAACTTTTTTATATACACTTATAAATATGACATTCTACAAAAATATAGATAAATCTAGCTCCTTATTCATCCTTACTGGAAACATTGTATCTAGCTTAGTAATTCAAAATGCTTCCCTTTGTTTTAGAAGTAGTGTTCTATTCCCACCCCTTCTCAGCGGTTTGACATGGTCTATAACTAGAAATTTGAGCTGACTCACATTATGTCCTGCCTCTACAAAATATTTCGCTACTGGATTTTTAATGTATTTAGTACGGATGTTTGACTTGTGCTCAGTTATCCGATCCCAGGCAGCCCAAGTTATTTTCCCTATGTAATTCCGCCCACATGGGCACTTGATCATGTATATAGCAAAATTAGTGTTCCATGTAAAAAAAACATTGATGAAAAACTTCCTCCCATTGCGTGGATGGAAGAACACGTTGCCTTTTTTCATATTGTTGCAATTGCAAAATCCCAGGCAGGGATAACAAACCTGTTGTTTTTTTCAGTAATATGCATTTGTTGTTTAATACTGCTAGGACCTATGTCAGAGTTGATGTTTATCTCCCAAATTACTACATCTTTTATATGCAGGGATGAAACCGGTTTGGAATTCTGGGACATTTGGATTACATTTCCCTAGAATATGCCAATATTTTCTCAATATGGATACAACCTTGGGGCTCAAAGAATTATACTGCATAACACAGACCAAACTATTCTTTTTAGATTTCATCTTAACCTTTGGCTTTGTCAAATTCTCTTTGCTCAATGTAAGTACATCTGAAATTTCGTCTCAGGACAACCTCTATCCACAAATTTTTTACCCATCTCACTCAGTCTTAGAGGTACAAGTGTCTCATCTAAGACAATCCTCTTTACTTTTAATAACTGACTGCAGGGTAATGCTTTCTTCAATTTAATATGATGGGCACTTCCAAATTGTAACAAATTGTTTTTATTAGTGGATTTCACATAAAGATCAGTCTCTAAAGTCTGTCCAACTTTGTATAAAGTGATATCCAGAAATTCAAGTTTTCCTCACTGAGTGATAGACTGAAACTGATCTGTATGGTTGCAATGTTAATCTCTCCCACAAATTCATATAGGGATCCAATGTCACCCAACCATACCCCAAAGATGTAGTCTATATAGCGCCACCAGGTGGTGCCATATAGAATGAAAAGGGTTTTTTTTATAAACAAACTTTTCTTCGAATGCGTACATGAATATATTCTCATAAGTGGGGGCGACATTGGATCCTGTGGCTGTACCCTGGAGTTGTATATAGAAATTGTCTTGAAACAAAAAATAATTACATCTTAGCACTATTTCCAAAAGATCCAAAATGAATTGAATTTGTTGTGGGGGGGGGGGGTCATACTTTCCTGACTGTACTAAAACCTTTCTTACTGCACCTATCCCTGTTGTATGAGGAATGGAGGTGTACAGACTTGACACATCTAATGTGTAGAGTATCACTTTATCACATGAGATAGATAAATCTCTTATTTTATTTAAGAAATCACTGGTATCCCTGATATATATGAACTTGTAAGTTCCACAAAAGGTCTCAATATATGATCTAAATAAAAAGAAATTTGAGAACATGCTGACCCTATACTGAACACGATGGGACGTCCAGGTGGTGTTTTAAGATTTTTATGGACCTTTGGTAAGCAATATAAAACTGGTATTTTGTTTTCATCAAATGTTAAGAATGTTGCTTCTGCTTTATCAATAATGCCATTATTGACTGCTTTCTTAATTACACTCTTAACCTTTTTCTGAATTTCATATATGGGATTATAGGACAATAAACAATACACCTTTTCATCAGCCAATTGAGATCTAATCTCATTGACATAGTACTCCTTATCAAGTATTACCGTGGCTCTGCCCTTATCGGCAGGTTTCAAAATATTAGTAATAGATTTCAATGACTTTAAGGCCATTTTATTTGTTTGTCCAAAAGTTTTACCACTTCCCATTTTCTGAAATTTCTGTTTTCTTTCTATTTCTGAGTGTAATGACTTAACCTCATCTAGAACTAAGTTAGAATAAACATCAATACTGTGGTCATATACATATGGAATAAACTTACTTTTATTTCTCAGGCCCTGTGTTTTTAAAGATAAATCATTAGCGCCCATATCACATTTCACAGTGTTTCTTTCTTTACCCATAGATACCTCTCTAGAAAAGAAGGAATTAAGTTTTAGTGTCCTGAAAAAACGATACAAGTCCTTGTGTATTTCAAATAGATCCCCTTTGGCAGAAGGACAGAATGACAGTCCCTTTTGTAGTAAATTCAACTCATCCTCAGACACACATTTCTTTGAGATATTTACCACCAAGGATTTAGCTAATGCCGGTTCCCCCAGCGGTTCCGGTTGCTGCTGTGTAGATCTTGCACTGCCTCTGTGACGGTGTCTCGCCCCCCCCCCGCGCTGTCTACCCTTTCTCCTTCCATGTCCCCCGCTGACACACTTGAGCCTGATCCGGAGCTTGAGGTGTTGTTACCATCTCAGTGTCTCATGTTTCAGCGCCTTCGAAAATCGGAAGTCGCTCTGACGTCACCTCCGGTCTGTTCCGATTTCAATCTGTACACAGACCTGGTGGAATAATCCTCTTCATCCCGCAGAAATTTTGACCTTTTTCTTGCTTCAATCAAGGTATGAGTCTCATCAATAGACTTTGTATTAGCTGATAACAATTTCTCCATATCCTCTATTGATATCGAATTTTTCAGCTCCTGCTCGATTTTAGACAACTCCTCTTGTTATAATATGATCTCTTTCTCTAAGTACTCAACCATTAGTACTATTAGGTCAAATGAGCACTTATTTGATATATATTCAAATTTCTCACAGTACTCCTTATTAATAGACATTAAAATAGGACGCACACTCATTCTGAGTCCTCGGGGGATACGTCTCACTCAGTGGTTTTCTGCCAGGGTTGCAGAATGTAAATCATAAGAGACTTTCTTTCTTGAGATTTTTTCATACCGTTTTTCATTTAATTCTGAAGCCTTTTGAGCCCTTCAGAGATGTCCTGTATCATGCAGAGGGAAGCTGAATGTCTCTGTCAGTATTTTTATCTGCACAGAAAAGCACTAAAATAGGCCCTTCCCACTCATATTGCAACAGTGGAAAGCTTCAGGAAACTGTCTCTAGGCAGAAATCAAACCAGCCATGTGGAAAAAAACTAGGCCCCAATAAGTTTTGTCACCAAACATATATAAAAACGATTAACATGCCAGCAAACATTTTATATTACATTTTTATAAGAGTATGCCTCTCTATTAATAAGCCTGATACCAGTAGCTATCACTGCATTTAAGGCTTTACTTACATTAATCCGGTATAAGCAGCATTTTCTAGCAAATTCCATCCCTAGAAAAATATTAACTGCACATACCTTATTGCAGGAAAACCTGCACGCCATTCCCTCTCTGAAGTTACCTCACTCCTCAGAATATGTGAGAACAGCCATGGATCTTAGTTACTTCTGCTAAGATCATAGAAAATGCAGGCAGATTCTTCTTCTAAATACTGCCTGAGATAAACAGCACACTCCGGTACCATTTCAAAATAACAAACTTTTGATTGAAGAAATAAACTAAGTATAAAACACCACTCTCCTCTTACGACCTCCATTTTTGTTGAGGGTTGCAAGAGAATGACTGGATATGGCAGTTAGGGGAGGAGCTATATAGCAGCTCTGCTGTGGGTGATCCTCTTGCAACTTCCTGTTGGGAAGGAGAATATCCCATAAGTAATGGATGATCCGTGGACTGGATACACTTAACAAGAGAAATATAAGTTTTCTAACTAACACAATTCCCCATTGAATGAATTTATGCTTGGTCCCCCAATCCGGTGCTTTATTTAAAAATAGGATGTTTTCTTCTGCTATTTTATTTTTTTCCTTTAAGACTAGTGAAAATAAGAATTCAACTTTTCCCCAAAGTTGTTGGAGTTTTGGGCATGTGGCTAATAAGTGCAGGATGTTAGGATCTGCTTCTCTACATTTCTTACATCTATTCTCAGTTTGTACTTTTGTACTCCTCAGAGTAATATAGTCAAATTGTATAAGCCTAAATTGGGATTCTCTAAATTTAGCTGAGGTAGTTAAAACCTTTATAATCCCAAAGTCCAAACTAAAAAGAGGGGAAAGCAACTTTTTTATATACACTTATAAATATGACATTCTACAAAAATATAGATAAATCTAGCTCCTTATTTATCCTTACTGATATCAACTTCTCCATATCCTCTATTGATATCAAATTTTTCAGCTCCTGCTCGATTTTAGACAACTCCTCTTGTTATAATATGATCTCTTTCTCTAAGTACTCAACCATTAGTACTATTAGGTCAAATGAGCACTTATTTGATATATATTCAAATTTCTCACAGTACTCCTTATTAATAGACATTAAAGTAGGACGCACACTCATTCTGAGTCCTCGGGGGATACGTCTCACTCAGTGGTTTTCTGCCAGGGTTGCAGAATGTAAATCATAAGAGACTTTCTTTCTTGAGATTTTTTCATACCGTTTTTCATTTAATTCTGAAGGCATAATTCTCAAAAAGTCTGTAGGGCCCCTGGCCATTGTAGTTATACATACAGCTTCCACATCAGTATACATTAATACATTGGGGTTAGATTCTCCTTCATCCAACTCCACTGCAGTTTGCATAGTATCAATTATTTGCAAAAAGGCTCACAGTGCAATGACTGGTGTGGCAGACAATCCCATAACCAATGATGTCCAGCACAATGTGAGGCCGCAGTGGTGCAAGTCTGTCAGAGGTTCCACACCAACAACCTCTCAACATACAAATTTAAAAAAGTCCAAAAGACAGCAGCACTCACCAAGTTGTACAAAAGTTCAAGGCTTTATTGGAGTTTCCCCATAGTACATAGATTAAGACAACGTTTCTGCAAAAATGATAATAGTTCAGGATTATGTACTCTTATTGCCTTGAAAATATCCCAGGAACACACTTCATATCAAAACAGTGATGATAATTTAATACATTAATATACAAAGCCTTAAAAATAAGCCCTCTAGTGACCGCTAGAAGAAATTGTAGTCCCCAACAGGATCAAGTTCAATATAATAATATAAAACTTGGTATTTCTTTCATTTGGGATGAGAGGCCATAGGTGTCCATAACATGTGGTATATATTTCCTGCCACTAGGAGGAGGTCAAGAATCTCTCCCACCTCCTCACCCCACTCAGTTTACGTATAGCTGAGCTGAGGAGAGAGACAGAAAAGGTAGGAAGACAGAAAACAGGTTTAAGAGGTGCAAATAAGAACTGTTGCCCATATAGTAAATAAAAAAAATGGTGGGTCCTATGGACTGTTATCATCCCGAAAGAAATCAATTAGTAAGTATAAATTTTGTTTTCTGTCGTAAGATGACCATCATCTATAGGTGTCCATAACATGTGGGATAAAATACCCAAGCTAAAAGTCCATGTTAGAGACAGGTGGGGCAAACTAATGACAATTTATTTTTTCCCTTTACTGCCAAAAGCAGCTTCAGAAGAAACATAAATATCAAAATGGTAAAATTAAGAAAAGGTATGGAGAGAAGACCAAGTTGCCGCATTGCAAATCTGTTCCAAGGAGGCGTCATTTTTAAAGGCCCAAGTAGAAGATACAGACCTAGTAAAATGAGCAGTTACTCTTTTTGCAAGCGATTTTCCTGCAACCAAGTAAGCATTACAAATAGTCTTCTTCAGCCATGATGCCAAAGCCACTGCTCTAGCATGTTGACCCTTTCTGGGACCTGAAAAGTGGACAAATAAGGTAAAAGTCTGATTAAAATCTTTAGTAGCCTGAAGATAACATTTTAAGGCCCTGACTACATCCAAATTGTGTAGTAGGTGTTCCTTAGAAGGATTTGGGCTCAGAGTAGGAACAACAATCTCCTGATTAATATTTTCTGAAGACACTACCTTTGGGAGAAAATCATATTTAGTCTGGAGAACCGCTTTATCCTGATGAAAAATCAAAATGGGATAATCAGAAGAAAGAGAACCTTCCATGACAATAATTTTAAGTCCAGAGAATGCATAGGTTCAAAATAGAAAGAATCAGATTAAAATTCCAAGGAGGAGAAATGGACCTAATAACAGGATGAAATCTCACCAAGGCATATAAGTTTCACCCGACAACTTAGCCAGCTTTTTGTGAAACAAAACACATAGATAGTGAGAAATCTTACCCTTTACAGAACTGGCTGATAAACCCTTATCCAGTTCATTCTAAAGGAACTGAAGAATTCTGGGGATTCTAAAAGATTTCAAAGAGAAAGCTCTATAAGAGCACCAAAGAAAGTAAGCTTTCCAACTCGTATCATAAATTATCTGCGTGACAGGCTTTCTGGCTTGCAGTAAAGTAGAAATAACAGAATGTGAGAAACCTCTGTTTTTGAGAACTAGGTGTTAAACCTCTACGCCCTCAAATTCAGACATTTGAGATCTGGATAATACAAGGGTCCTTGAGACAGCAGATCTATCCTTAGACGTAGAGCCGATAGAGGAAGGGATGACATCTGAATTAAGTCCACATACCAAGAGTTCTGCAGGGCCATCCTGGAGCTTTGAGAATTTCAGAAGACGATTCCTGTTCGATTCTGGCGATAACTCTTGGAAGCACAACAAACGGAGAAAATAGACAGGCCAGACTAAAGTTCCAAGGACAGACTAGAGCATCTATCGTGTGAGCTCTTGGATCTCTTGACATGGAGCAATAAACCAGAAGTTTGCAGTTCAATTTGGACACCATTAGATCTATTTC
Organism: Bombina bombina; assembly: GCF_027579735.1. Lineage (NCBI taxonomy): Eukaryota > Metazoa > Chordata > Amphibia > Anura > Bombinatoridae > Bombina > Bombina bombina. Next base: position 478,182,830 of record NC_069504.1, on the reverse strand, counting down.
TGGAAGACCCCACCTCAGGACTAATTGATCAAACACGTCCTGATGAAGAGACCATTCTCCTGGATGGATGGACTGACGACTTAGGCAATTCTGCTTCCCAATTGTTCACTCTGGAAATGTGAATGGCCGATAGGGTACAATGGTTTTCCTCTGCCCAATAAAGAATGTAAGATACCTCTCGCATAGCTATGGGACTTAGAGTTCCTCCCTGATGATTGATGTACGTCATGGCAGCGATGTTGTCTGACAGGAATCAAATTCATTTTTCCTGTTTGAGAAGATACCAAGATTAAAATGCCCAAAGAATCGCACAAAGTTCTAGGATGTTGATAGGTAACCACGTCTGCTGAGGGGACTATACTCCCTGCACCCTCTGGGATTCCCAAACAGCGCCTCCACCCATCAGACATCCAGATAGGCTGAAGAAAAGAAGCTCCAATGGTCATATAGGGACTTTCCCTCCACCATGAGAGAGATTGTTTGACTTAAGAAGTGAGCTCTATCTGCTGTCCCAGATGGAAACAATCCTTTGACCACTGTTGGAGCATGGACAATTGGAGCGGATGAAGATGAAAACGAGAAAAAGGTACAGCGTCTGACGCTGCTACCATAAGACCCACTACTTCCATACATTGTGCTACAGATGGAGAATGAGCCATCTTATAGGGAACAACAGGAAGACTGAAGTTAGGCTCTGTTTAAATGTGCTTTTTTCTCACAGATCCTCACAGAACTAATTATCACTCCCAGAAAAAACACCCTTTGTGGCTGGTGATAAAGAACTTTTGTGGACAATGATTTTACCATCCATGTTTCTAAAATAAAGATACCATTCTGTGGGTATGAACAGTAGCCAGAGAAAGAGATGGAGCTTGGAGCATATTATCATCCAAATAAGGGGCAATGGAGATTCACTGATCTCTGATCATTGCTAAGAGAGCCCCTAATACCTATGTGAAGATGCAAGGGGCTGTGGCTAGACCAGAGGGGAGGGCACCTAATTGGTAATGTTTGCTGAGAAAAGCAAATCTTAGAAACTGGAAATAATGGTTGTAAATTGGGATGTGCAGATATGCATCTTTAAATCTATGGTTGTCATAAATTGACCTTACTGAACTAGAGGCAAAATGGTACAGATTGTTCCCATTTTGAAAGAAGGTCTTTAGGTCCAGGATAGGGCAGTAGGTGCCTTTCTACTTTGGGACAATGAAGAAGTTGGAATAGAAACTCTTTCCCTGTTGAGAGTTTGATTGGATCACTCCCATATCCTCTAAATCTTGAACACATTGAACAAAGGCAGCCACATTTACAGGATCCTATGGAACATGAGACAGATTAAACCGTTCCCATGGAGGATTTGTGCAAAAGCCTATGTGATAACCCTGGGATATATAATATTGAGAACCAAAGGATCCTGAACTGATCAAGACCAAGCCTTCTGAAACCGAATCAATCTGCCCCCTAACAGAAAATCTTCTGGACAGGGTGCTGTCATTTTATGCAGATTTCTGAACTGGTCTTTTTGGTCTGTTTATTCTTAGACCAAGAAGGTCCAGGGCTTCTAGGAAGGCTTGGATGATTCAGACTTCTGGTTGAATGGGGACTTTTAATTTCTAGGGGAGCGAAACGAACAAAAACAATTTGTTTGTTTTTCCCTAGTGAAAGTTTTGATAATAGAATCCAATTCCAATCCAAAAAGAATATTCCCTTCAAAAGGGACTGATAAAAGCCTATTCTTAGAGACCATATTAGCTGACCAAGATTTAAGCCATAAAGCTCTTCTTAATAAAACTGTAATGGACATATTCTTGACATAAATTTTGATGATGTCAAAGACTACATAAGAAAAGAAATCCTCAGCCATCTTAAGGACTTTAATGAAGTTGTGAATATCCTCAGAAGATTGAACAGAAATCAACTGAGAAAGAGAATCACACCAGAAGGACGCCGCAGAGGCCACACAAGGGATTTCTACCGCAGGTCAAAGCTGAAAAGCTATTTGGGAGAATAATTACCTAAGCAAGGACTCAAATTTGAGGTCCATTGGATCTCTAAATGAAGGCATATCCTCCATACAAATAATAGCTAAGTTGGAAATAACTCCATCAACCTTAAGGACTACTTCCCAGGCTGTTCTTCACTGAAAGTGGATACATTCTTTTGAACCTGTTAGAAGGTGCAAAAGGAAAGCCTGGTTTCTTCCATTATTTAACTATATAGTATGTAACTAAGTCTGGTGCTTCAAAGCCCTTAATACTTCTGACTTATTTATTGGATCAAGGTCCTCAGAGGAGATTTCTCCCTCAGAACGAGTCTCAGCCGAGTCAGAGCTTTGTAAGCTTGGTGGTAACTAAGCCTCTGGAATAGGACCCTATGTGTTAAAGGTGGTGTGAGGTAAATCTCCTGATTTCTGCTTACGCTTACTTGGTTTGGGGATAGCCGCTAAACATTCTGTCATAGTCATTTGAAACCTTATTTTAAACTCTGGCAAAAAGTCAGTGAAATCCCCTTGAGCCACATAAATAGGCATGGGCACTAAATGTCTGCCAGATGCCATATTGACAGAATTATGGCTTGTGAATTGGAGATGTGGGACACAATTACAACACAACTGGTTAATTTGGTCCACTGGAACAGTTTTGCATAATAAACAGGCATAATGGACTGCAGTATGCTCTTGGGCTGCAGTATGTTTCCTAGGGGTCATATTAGATGAGGGTACAAACATGAAACCGAAAGAATAAGTAAAACTGAAAGTAAATGGAAATAAAGATATATTCCAAAGCTTTAAATAACAAGTATATTTACCCAAAATACAAAAGCCTATTAGAACACCTCAGAACCCCAGAAGTCAGAAAAACAAAATTTATGCTTACCAGATAAATTCCTTTCTTTCCTGGTAGGGAGAGTCCACAACTTCATTCCTTACTGTTGGGAATATCAACACCTAGCCACCAGGAGGAGGCAAAGACATCCCAGCCAAAGGCTATAAATATCCCTCCCATTTCCCCCATCCCCCCAGTCATTTGGCTGAGGTAACTAGGAAAAGCAGGAGAAACATCAGGGTATAGAGGTGCCAGAAAAAAAAAATTAGAGGGAAGTCGCCTAAAAATTCTCAATGTTTAATTTTTTTATTAGGTTGCAATTTGGGCCTTTATACAATGAGAATAAAATAACAAAAAAAATGATACGTAACATACACAAGTCCAATTACATACTATCCACAAAATAAAAAGGCAATCGAAGTATAGGAAAATATATGTGGCATGACATAATATGTCAAACAAACAAAAGGTGATCTCTAAATAAAGTCTACAGGCCAGAATTAATTCAAAGCTGGATAAGTGTATATATTAATAGGCTATACCATAGCTGTGAGAGACCACTGTGGCCACTCATTGCATACCCAATTTCATTTTAAGAAAAAATGTAAAGAAATCAAATGGATTTGACAAATATAATTTGCATCACAAGTTCAAAATTAACATTAAAATATTCAAGAAATACTTTAAGAAAAATTATAACAGTCTAAACATGGTTTCTATTGTCAAAAACGGGTATAATCAACCCATAATATCCCTCAGATCGGGTAGAAAGAAAAAAAAAAAAAAAGAGAAAAAAATAATAATAAAACAATATAAATAAATCAATAATTAAGAATGCTCTGACCGTGTCAAGGAGCTCCCCTCCTCTTACCCAAAAATCAGGGGTCAAAGTCGGGAGGCGAGTTAATAGGTTAGGAAGATGCAAAATTTTGGAGAGGGGATAGGAACCAGTGACGTGCGGTGAGGTCAGAGGCTGGTGAGGCACTCACTATTGTATGCCCGAGAAGCCCATATATGAACCCAATAAAGGTAGCTTAAAGGGACAGTCTACCATAGAATTGTTATTGTTTTAAAAGATAGATAATCCCTTTATTACCAATTCCCCAGGTTTGCATAACCAACACAGTTATATTAATATACTTTTTACCTCTGTGATTACCTTGTATCTAGGAACCTTCTTCCAGCCCCCTGATCACATGACTGTGACTGTTTATTATCTATTGTCTTAAATTTAGCATTGTTTTGTGCTAAATCTTAAATAATCTCCTGTGCCTGAACACAGTGATATCTATATGGCCCACGTTTACTTTCTGTCTCTTTGTGTTAAAAAGAGATTTAAAAAGCATGTGATAAGAGGCAGACCTCAAAGGCTTAGAAATTAGCATATGAGCCTACCTATGTTTAGTTTAAACTAAGAATACCATGAGAAAAAAGCAAATGTGATGATAAAAGTAAATTGGAAAGTTGATTAAAATTAAAAGTCCTATCTGAATAATGAAAATTAATTTATACTAGACTGTCCCTTTAAAGTTACAACTAAATTATAAAGTTGCAAAAGGGCAATTAGCATTATTTAGAACACACGCATACAGGTAATAAACTAAGTAAATTCTGATTATATAGGCAAATGCAGTTCCACTATTTATACTCAGTGATGACAAATTAAAAAATAGGCTCTGAGGGAAAGCAGTGTGCTGGGCTTACACATTCATGCTACATGCTCAAGAAAATAGCGCTTTGCTGATTTAGTCTCTTGGTGACACCGTGACCCCTTACCACGCCCACGGGGTATTTCCTGAAAACTAAAAGTGGCAAGGCTTGTGTACTGAAGGAGGCAGTAAAACCTAGGGACCAAGATAACCTCACCATGACCTGACACTGCTAGCGAAGTAGTCAGTGCTGCTCTAGCACACTCAATGTGTGTGATTCTCAAAATGTACTTCCCTGCAGCCCGCCCCATAAATAGCAGTTTCGGGTGGGCTGCAGGAAGTACATTTTGAGAATCACACACATTTTCCAACGTGCCTCTGCTTACAACCCAGTTGAGTGTGCTACAGCAGCTCTGACTACTTCGCTAGCAGTGTCAGGGACGGAATAGGAGGACTTAAATTTAGTAGTGAACCACACACCTGCCCAAATGATGCATTCCCTACAAACTCATGGAGCTATCCCAGATCCTGGCTGGCACTCACCAATGTCTTTCAAGGGGGCTGGAGTATAACACTTACATGCTGCCAGGGGCCTGCTTGTCAAAAACAAATCACACAACCCTGCTTAATGCACAATCTATCAGTTGGAATTAGAGGAGCAGAGTAGATTTTACAAGTTCCAGTCCAACTGATAGATTGCACATTAAGGGGTTGATCCGATAAAAATCGTCGCCCGCAAAAGCCGGCGACGCCAATATTTGCGCGGGTTTGGTATCCTATATACGGCGTAACCTAGAAGTTACGCGCGTATATTTCTGCCGTCGCCCGTAGTTTTTTGGGCTATAGGCAGGTATACCAAACCCGCGCAGTTTGGTATGCAATATGCAGCGTAAGGACTTACGTGGCGAAAATGGAGAAAACTTACTCCATTTTCACCTCGCCACAAAAAGCAGCCGTAAGAAGCCTTACGCTGACTATTGGAGCACTGTAACTCCCTAAACTGGCTGCTAAAATAAACCTAACACCTAACGCATGCGCAATGTCTATCTCCCTGTCAACCGCGATCTGCTAAAATAAACCTAACACCTAACGCATGCGCAATGTCTATCTACCTGTCAACCGCGATTCCCCCCCCCGAAATCCCTAATAAAGTTATTAACCCCTAAACCGCCGCTCACGGACCCCGCCGCCATCTACATAAACTAACCCCCTACTGTGAGCCCCTAAAACCGCCGCCATATACCTTATCTATCCCCTAATCTGACCCCTTACACCGCCGCCACCTATATAAAAATTATTAACCCCTAACCTAATCCCCCTATACCGCCGCCAGCTATATTAATATTATTAACCCCTAATGTAAGCCACTTACACCGCCGCCATCTCTATTAAAATGATTAACCCCTTATTTAATCTACCTACCCCACCGCCAGCTATATTATCTATATTAACCCTAAGTATATTATAGTTAATATAGGTATTACATTATATATATTAACTATATTAACCCTAATTATATTAGGGTTAATATAGTTACTATAGTATTTATATTAACTATATTAACTCTATCTAACCCTAACACCCCTAACTAAATTTATATTAAATTAATCTAATTCATTTATAAACTAAAATGTTCCTATTTAAATCTAAATACTTACCTATAACATAAACCCTAAGATAGCTACAATATAATTAATAATTACATTGTAGCTATGTTAGGGTTAATATTTATTTTACAGGTAAATTGTTAATTATTTTAACTAGGTATAATAGCTATTAAATAGTTATTAACTATTTAATATCTACCTAGTTAAAATAATTACCCAATTACCTGTAAAATAAATCCTAACCTAAGTTACAAATACACCTACACTATCAATAAATTAAATAAACTACAAACATCTATCTAAAAATACAATTAAATTAACTAAACTAAATTACAAAAAAAAACAAACACTAAATTACAAAAAATAAAAAAAGATTACAAGATTTTTAAGCTAATTACACCTATTCTAAGCCCCCTAATAAAATAATAAACCCCCAAAATAAAAAAAATTCCCTGCCCTATTCTAAATTAAATAAATTTCAAAGCTCTTTACCTTACCAGCCCTTAAAAGGGCCTTTTGTGGGGCATGCCCCAAAGAATTCAGCTCTTTTGCATACAAATACAATACCCCCCCCCCATTACAACCCACCACCCACATACCCCTATTCTAAAACCACCCAAACCCCCCTTAAAAAAGACTAACACTACCCCCCTGAAGATCTCCCTACCTTGTCTTCACCACACCGGGCCGAACTCCTGATCCGATCCGGGCGATGTCTTCCTCCAAGCGGCAAAGAAGAATTCTTCCTCCGGCGATGTCTTCCTCCAAGCGGCAAAGAAGAATTCTTCCTCCGGCGACGTCTTCCTCCAAGCGGCAGCAAAGTCTTCATTCTTCCGGTGGCATCTTCAATCTTCTTTCTTCGCTCCGCCGCCGCGGAGCATCCATCCCGGCCGACTACTGAACTTGGAATGAGGTACCTTTAAATGACGTCATCCAAGATGGCGTCCGCCGAATTCCGATTGGCTGATAGGATTCTATCAGCCAATCGGAATTAAGTTAAAAAAATCTGATTGGCTGATTGAATCAGCCAATCAGATTCAAGTTCAATCCGATTGGCTGATCCAATCAGCCAATCAGATTGAGCTCGCATTCTATTGGCTGTTCCGATCAGCCAATAGAATGCGAGCTCAATCTGATTGGCTGATTGGATCAGCCAATCGGATTGAACTTGAATCTGATTGGCTGATTCAATCAGCCAATCAGATTTTTTTAACTTAATTCCGATTGGCTGATAGAATCCTATCAGCCAATCGGAATTCGGTGGACGCCATCTTGGATGACGTCATTTAAAGGTACCTCATTCCAAGTTCAGTAGTCGGCCGGGATGGATGCTCCGCGGCGGCGGAGCGAAGAAAGAAGATTGAAGATGCCACCGGAAGAATGAAGACTTTGCTGCCGCTTGGAGGAAGACGTCGCCGGAGGAAGAATTCTTCTTTGCCGCTTGGAGGAAGACATCGCCGGAGGAAGAATTCTTCTTTGCCGCTTGGAGGAAGACATCGCCCGGATCGGATCAGGAGTTCGGCCCGGTGTGGTGAAGACAAGGTAGGGAGATCTTCAGGGGGGTAGTGTTAGGCTTTTTTAAGGGGGGTTTGGGTGGTTTTAGAATAGGGGTATGTGGGTGGTGGGTTGTAATGGGGGGGGGTATTGTATTTGTATGCAAAAGAGCTGAATTCTTTGGGGCATGCCCCACAAAAGGCCCTTTTAAGGGCTGGTAAGGTAAAGAGCTTTGAAATTTGTTTAATTTAGAATAGGGCAGGGAATTTTTTTTATTTTGGGGGTTTATTATTTTATTAGGGGGCTTAGAATAGGTGTAATTAGCTTAAAAATCTTGTAATCTTTTTTTATTTTTTGTAATTTAGTGTTTGTTTGTTTTTGTAATTTAGTTTAGTTAATTTAATTGTATTTTTAGATAGATGTTTGTAGTTTATTTAATTTATTGATAGTGTAGGTGTATTTGTAACTTAGGTTAGGATTTATTTTACAGGTAATTGGGTAATTATTTTAACTAGGTAGATATGAAATAGTTAATAACTATTTAATAGCTATTATACCTAGTTAAAATAATTAACAATTTACCTGTAAAATAAATATTAACCCTAACATAGCTACAATGTAATTATTAATTATATTGTAGCTATCTTAGGGTTTATGTTATAGGTAAGTATTTAGATTTAAATAGGAACATTTTAGTTTATAAATGAATTAGATTAATTTAATATAAATTTAGTTAGGGGTGTTAGGGTTAGATAGAGTTAATATAGTTAATATAAATACTATAGTAACTATATTAACTATATTAACCCTAATATAATTAGGGTTAATATAGTTAATATATATAATGTAATACCTATATTAACTATAATATACTTAGGGTTAATATAGATAATATAGCTGGTGGCGGGGTAGGTAGATTAAATTAGGGGTTAATAATTTTAATAGAGATGGCGGCGGTGTAAGGGGCTTACATTGGGGGTTAATAATTTTAATATAGATGGCGGCGGTGTTAGGGGCTCACTTTAGGGGGTTATAGATATAATATAGCTGGCGGCGGGGTACGGGAGCGGCGGTTTAGGGGTTAATAACTTTATTAGGTTGCGGCGGGGTACGGGAGCAGCGGTTTAGGGGTTAATAACTTTTTTATTGTTAGGATAGTGAGGGGGGATAGCGGATAGAGGGATAGACGTGTCGGGCTATGTTAGGGAGGTGTTTTAGACTTGTCGGGCTATGTTAGGGAGGCGTGTTAGACAGTGCGGGTGTTTTAGACTTTAGTCAGGTTTTATAGGCGCCGGCAGTTTCTAACGTGCCGCAAGTCATTGGCGACGCCAGAAATTTGTACTTACGCAGATTTCTGGACATCGCTGGTTTGTCAGACTTACGGCACGTTAGCATCTGACGGCGACTTATATGGGATAGCTCGAGTTGCGAGCTAAAACTGCGGGCGACGCCGGTTCCCTCGCTTGCGCCGCAAACTGCGATCTATATCGGATCGCGCCCTAAGTATTTGATTTTTTTTCCCAATATGCAGCTGGAACTTGTAAAACCTACTAATTTGCTCCTCTATTCTGATAGATTGCACATAGAGTATTTTTTTTTTTTTTCCAAAAAATAAAATACTTAATGCACAGTCTATCAACTGGAATTAGAGGAGCAGATGAGTAGGTTTTGAAGCTGAAGCTGCAAAGCAGATAAGTGTCACATTTTTTTGTATGAAGAGGCATTATTTTACTGGAAAACAAAAATAGAATTCAGTGTTTTAATTAAAAAAAAAACACACCCACAAATCAGATATTTAAAGGAACATTAAACCCATTTGTCTTTATTGATTCAGGTAGAGAATACAATTTTAAACAACATTCCAATTTACTTTTATTATCTAATTTGCTTTATTCTTTAGATATCTGTTGTTGAAGAAATAGCAATGCACATGGGTGAGCCAATCAAATGAGGCATCTATGTGCTGCCACCAATAAGCAGCTACTGAGCCTATCAAGTTATGTGTTTCAGCAAAGGATATCAAGAGAATTAAGCAAATTAGATCATAGAAGTAAAGATTAGAAAGTTGTTTAAAATTGCATGTTTTTTTCTAAATCAGGAACAAAATTGTTTCATGTCCCTTTAAGTCTGTTTAATTTTGTGCATTTGTTATGGAGGGATATACTAAGCTAATAGTGACAAGACAGGACATACATACTTTTAAATGCAGGTATATAAAGTGTATTGGTGATAATAATCAGCTATATTAACAATTAATACAACTGCAACTTGCAGAAAAAGTGCATTATGTTTGCTTTATTAACTGTTGGTACAACTGCTGGTTAATGTCATGAAAATATTTAATACATCTACTTAAAAAGTGTGTGTTTATTAAATGATGTATTTTTTTACTTCTGCATGAGATATGTATGAATTAAAAAAAATCATAATGCACTTTTACTGCAACAGTTGTATAAATTGTTAATATAGCTGATTATAGTCACCAATGCACTTTATAAAGCTGCATTTAAAAATATGTATTTAACTATATTTTTAAAGCATTATAGAAGCCATTTATTCCACAATTAATTAGGGTCAGTGGGTCATAGGCAGTCAGTTCTTATCTTGTCTTTAGTATCTTGCAACACCATGACAGATTTCCTGTCCTGCCGTTTCTTTACTTTTCAGGGACAGACCCTTACAGAGCATGCTTTCACTGACTGTTTGCAGAAGCAGACGTTTCTAAAAAAAAAACTCATGGCATGCAGTAATAAATTAAGAAGGGCTTGACAAGGCAGATAGATAATTTTCTGGGGCATGCAGGAGGTAAGAAGGGCACATGTGCATTTATCTCCCCTTTTCCCAGAACCACAGATCAGCAATTACATGTCAAGAAAAATAAATAAATAACGGCTTGTTGAACTGTTTAGAGTGCACCAGCTCTCATTATATTGCTGATGGCTGGTGCACTGTAAACAGTTCAACAAGCCGTTATTTATTTATTTATTTTTCTTGACATGTAATTGCAGATCTGTGGTTCTGGGACATGGGGAGAGAAAATATTCCATACTATTCAGCACACTGACTGAGCACAGACAGATGTGGAAAGTAAGGCTGTGCGATAGCAGTAGCACTTGAAATGCTTTCCCTGAAATCAGTCTGTGTAGCGCCTTACACTTACCCTGTGCTGCTGCCCCCTCACTGACTTTTCTCCCCCTTCTCACGGCACAGGCGGGACAAATGCCTCTCTCCCCAGTTCACTTAGCTTAATAGGAAGGGAGTACTAGTGACAGCCAGGCAGCAGGAGCTAGGGGTAATCAATGTGTCACTGACTGTCCTCCTGACACAGGCTCTGACACAGTGAACTTTTTGCTATAACGCCTGGGCCTGTGCATATAATCTGTGTTATTATTTAATAACAACTGAAATGTTATACTAAAGTGATAGGACAACGGTGAACTGTTGTCCTATCACTTTAATATAACATATCAGTTGTAATTAAATAATAACACAGATTATATGCAGGGCGGCAGGGGTTATAACAAAAAGTACGGCATTTGATATTGCTAGTTCCCAGTGTAACTAAACTGACATACTAATACTCTCTGCGGTGGCCAGCTCTCACAAATAGGAAAAAAAAAATAATAATTTTACTTACCATATAACCGGGCGTCTAAATCACTTCACCACTGGTCTCACTGGCAAACATCCTTGGTCCCCCATTGACAGACAGTCACTGGCATACACTGACTCGGCTCTGTCTGAATCTTCAGTTCCCACCAGTCCAACTCCACGCCTCCCCAGACAAGACAGACAGTCACTCCGGCACCGCTGATTGGCTGAGTTTGGCTCCTCCAGCATAGAGGCTGCTTGAAGAGCAGCCTATATTGGGAGCGTATGAGCCGCGAAGAGCTACCACTGGGTGACGCTAGATCTCGCGGCTCATACAGAACAAAAGTCAAGCCATCCATGTTGTGCACTGGAGGGCAGCTGATCGCCTCATAGCCTCTCCATTGCGCAACATGGTGTAATCGCTGAATCGGATCATAGTCATGGTGGCGGACGGGGGAGGGGGGCGGGGTCAGTAAGTTAAGTTCACCAAACATTTTTTTTATTTTATAAATTCATTTTTAAAAACTTTGGTTTTATGATTTGACAGGGGAGGCTCCGCCTCCCCTGCCTCCTATCACAGCACATCACTGATAGGAACTGTCTTTGGATATTATTGTAATACAGCTTAATAAGCCCTGCCCATTTCTTGTGATATTTCTTAATACCTTTTTCTGTAAGGGTACAGCTATCAAATTGTTCTATTATTGCCTGTGATTGAAGAAGATATACAGTATAAGATTACTACCTCCTAAAATAGTTATGTTAATAAAACCAGTATTGTCCCAAGTGTTTTGTCTGTCATATAGAATAAATATATGTATTTTTTCAAGTTTAATGTTGCTTCTTAGGACTTTGCTTAACCAAACCAGTACAAAACCAAAATTTTTTGAGGCAACTCCTAACCATATGGATCAGATCGGCTTCAGATGAATGACACCTAGGGCAATAGTTTTGTGTATTAGGATACCAATTGTTAAGTTTAGCTGGAGTAATGTAAACCTGATTAAGGAGTTTGATATGGGATTCTCGCCATGCTTCAGAGAGCGTGGTTTTGTCTACACTCTGGATACTATGTTTCAACATATCCTCGTCATTTATTGCTAAGATTTGCTGCCATCTTATATTTAATTTTTGAAGGTTACTTTTTCCTGAATTGGAGAGTATCAGTTTATACGAGAAATTAATGGAATGGATACCTGCTTTATAAAAAGACAGTCCCATTTGTATCCCAGCTTGTGTCCAATTAAACTTAAATTCTTTAGTAGACTCATAGAACCAATGTCATGGACTCTCCCTGCCAGGAAAGAAAGGAATTTATCTGGTAAGCATACATTTTGTTTTCTTTCCAAAGGCAGGGAGAGTCCATGACTTCATTCCTTACTGTTGGGAATTAATACCCAAGCTCCAGAGGAATGAAAATCGGGAGGGCACCACAGCCTGCAACACTTTTCTCTCAAAAGCTGCTTCAGCTGAAGCAAGCACATCGAATTTATAAAACTTGGAAAAAGTATGTAAGGAGGACAATTCTGATCCATAGAGGCTTCGTTCTTAAAAGCCCAGGAGGAAGCAACTGCCCAAGTGGAATGAAGTTATTCTCTCAGGAGGCTGTTGTCCCGCTGTCTCGTAGGCTAAGCGGATGACACTCCTCAACCACAAAGATAAGGAAATCACAGTGGCCTTCTGGCCCTTGCGCCTTCCTGCATAAAGGAAAAACAAGGATGAAGATTGTCTGAACTCCTTAGTAGCCTGAAGGTAGAATTTCAAGGCACGAACAACATCCAGATTGTGGAGCAACCGTTTCTTTTCTAACAGTTTCTATGTCATCCTCCTTTAGTGACGAAAGGCAAAGAATGACTGGGGGGGATGGGGGAGGGATATTTATAGCCATTGGCTGGGGTGTCTTTGCATCCTCCTGGTGGCCAGGTGTTGATATTCCCAACAGTAAGGAATTAAGTTGTGGACTCTCCCTGCCTTTGGAAAGAAAAACCCAAATGATTTACCCTCAGAGAAAATTCACCAACCCACCCCCTCAGTAGCTCCTATGAGGGTACTCACCCACCTCCTGGGCAAATAAAGTTTTAAAAACTGGGCCCAGATAGCTTGAAATGCCTGCAGACGGTTTCCGATTAAATTTTAAGCAGCTACTGATTTGGTGAAGGAGAGAGAAAAAGGCACCAGCAGGTGTGTAGCTTAACTCCGGTACGATATGCCGGTCAAATCAAAAGTGAATAAAAGCCCCTCTTTTGATTCCCCTTCTGTCCCCCACTCTTACTGCATGCACAATGAGCTGAACTGTTAACTGCATAAGGCAGTTAGCGGTTTTCTTAAAGAGACAGTGAGGTTTTTTGGTTTGAGAGGAAAAAAGGTGAACCCAAGTCAAAAACATACTGAGAGCTACTAAGGGTATTAGGGAAATGGAATATGAGGGGTTCTTTAACTCTGAATTCTGAAATTGATGGTGCTAAACACATAGGTAAAATGCTATGTGTAAAGACTGTGAACCCCCAGCTATGTAGTTCCTATTTAAGGGGAGAACTAGGGATAGTTCCTGGGCTGTGTTTAGTATCACTTACCTGGACTGCAGCACCCTCCACTGCATCTTACCAGCTTGCTGAAGCCTTTCTCCCTCACAGAATGCAAATCCAGTAGAGAGCCAATCCAGTGCAAGTAAATTTACTGCAAAGGATTCTTGAAAATATACCAGCAACCCCCCAGGTGGAGGATAAGGGATAGGGCCACTACGATACCTAAGGGCAATTATGGTAGAAATATACCAGTGAGGGTACTGACATGTCATAATTGAGGTATTCCTTTAACCCTGCTTCACTCAGAATCTTGGATAAATTATCCTGAAGTCTTCACTGAGCCAAGATGGAAAAATGAGGTACAGGGGTCTCAAGTCAGGTCTGAGCTCCAAATAAATTATTAGATAGAAAATAATAAAATCTTAGTTGAACAGCACCTCTCTCAACCTCTCTCCTCTGAGGCCAAGAACAAACTGAGTGGGGAGAGGAGGTGGGAGGGATTAAATCTCATGGGAGAGTTCTTGGCCTCCTCCTAGTGGCAGAAAATATATCCATGTTATGGACACCTATGGACTTGCATCATTTTATGAAAGAAAGCAAAATTATGGGAGGGGGGGCATTCCCAAAGTGAAGGAGGGAGGCAGATTAGTTAGTCGATCCTACACTTTAAAACGCCAGATTCCCCACAGGCCAATATTTGTATGCGGACCACTGTGGCATTAATAACTGACCATAAAGGATATAAGCCTCGCCCAGGAATACCATGCACAGTTAAATTTGTCATATATGACAAACCATTACACATTGTCAATCCACATGAGGAGCACGTGCTTTAAAAGTCCAACTTTATTAATAAATCATTAAAATAGTGTCCAAAAAATGGCAATGACAAGCGGTACTGTATCAGTCATCCAAACAAAGATGTACAGCTTACACGTTTCAGCTACATCGCCGCGTTCATAGCTACTTATACGTACAAAATACAAAGCATAATTGATGTTTTAACGTAAAATGGACTGAACATGGATGTTCCATGTGTGTGTATGAAATTGTCGCAAATACCAGCGTAATGACAAAATAAGCAAAATACTTAATAGAAAAACACATGCATACAAAAATAGAGGTGATTGTAAGATGCTACACACAGAAAGCAGCACAAAGTGATGATGCAGGGTTTATTTTTTAAAATGCGCCCCCCTGCTCACTGCTAACTTCTCTCTACCCAGTGAAGTTCATTTTCAGCAAGCGACATTACTTTCTATAGAAGACATCCTGCCACTCGCAGGAACTGCCCCTTTTTAAAGTTAATACCACAAGGTCAGCCCCTGTGACTGCGTGTAAAATCATGTCTGATCTAATAAAGTTTAGATAATCAAGCCCTTAGTGTCAAAGTAACAACGGAATTATTTGTAAGTCATAAGTAAATTACAAAACAATTTCATACATTTAAAGTAACCAAGGGTTAATTTCTAAACTAAACTCTTATTTGTTGCAAAATAGCACATGTTCTCTCTATATATTGCTTTTGTAAAATATATATGCACCTAATGCTATTACTATGCTAGGAATTATCTACTAACATGTTGCCAAATGCTCCACCTTCATTTGTCTTTAAAGGGATTACTTTAGATTAAAGTAATCATAAAAAGGAAACAAGATTATGTTAAAAAAAGCAAACCAATGATCTGTTTTCCTGCTAAATTAGCACTTAGAAATTCTCAATCTAGCCCCTGCTCACAGGTAAACAAGGAAGCAGACATTGCAGAACTTAAGTTTTAGGTCACATGATTTTTGCAGCAGAAGCCCTACATTGATCATAACTTTGCCTTCCTGTTGATGCCTCCTCCTCCTTGAGGGGCTAGGACAGGAAGTAAAGGACAATGCAGAAATTAAGTTAAAAAATTATTTAAAGGTAAAATCCATTTAAAATTATTAATAATATATATTGCAATGATTTCTATTAAGTATCAGCCACTGCTTAGTGCTTTTTTGTTACTACAATGAAACAGACTGTTTAACATCCCTTTAAATACTACTTAGATTGTAAGCTCCCTAGGGAGCAGAGCTCTACTACTTCTCATCTTATCTCTCTTTATAGTACCCCCTTGTAAAGCAAATTATAAACAGAACTAATAATAACTAAAAGCTTAGCGCATGCTTGCTATCCACTAATGTATTGCTATTGTTTTATTATTGCTTATGGCATGCTGTGCTAAAAATAACGCACGTTATGAAAATAAGTAAATTGTATAGTTACCTCTCATTTATGACAGTCTGTATTTAATACTAATTATTTCTCAATCCATGGCACTAAAAGAGCTTAGAATTATCCAGAGAGCAAAGATGAGTCTACTGTATATTGTTATATTTTAAAGGGCTCTGATATTGGGTACAAATATCATTAAACAATATTATCTGCCGGTGTTTCACCAAAAATACCATATTAATCACACTTGTATGTTTAAAATAAGATGTATTATTACTAACTGCCAGCAGTGAGGAGCTCATAATCTCGTTCTTCCTCTTCTTCATCTTGTTCAGGGTGCCCTTCTTCTCTGTCCCTCTCTGCTTGTTCCTCCATCTCTGCTTCCTCATCAATAGTTCTGGTGAAGGAGTTCTCTAGGGATCCTATGTCTGCAGACTCCTGGTTCTCAGAAACCTGAAAGATATATTCATGCATGTTCATGATGCAAAAATAACACACATTTATTATATCCATATTATACATACATGAACATATTATTTACACTTGTGATAAATCAATTCCACAGTGATGTTATACTAGGTAATAGTGTGTATATTATTTGACACATGGCGTAGATAGAAACATAATCATAAGTTAAACTTCAAAATAATTATTTAAATTATTATTCACAGGTATTGGTATTCTCAATTTAATAAAATAAATAAAAAAGTATGTTTGACTGTTATTTACAATTCATTATATACTATTCAAAAGACAAATCAAAACAAATGAGGCCCCAAATCTTCTCACTGTTGCTGAGAAGCATCAAATGCTCACATATCCAATTCTGCTCAACAGCAGTCTTTTGCCTGCAAGGGACATAGACAGAGCCCTATCAACTGACTTATCGATAATGTTCCTTCTAAATTTCAACTTTTTTAACCATATAAACTTGTAGCAAGTAAAATGCTGACACTTTTATATAATTGATAAATGATAACTGAATTTTCTTTTTTTATATAGCAAGTCCACCAGTCGATTTAAACTTTACCTTAGGTACAATGTTTACAATTATCCAAAACTGATATTATAAAAGTAACTAGTAGCACTGTGTTGCTCATTTAGAGTATTACATTTATTCAGTTTACAAGAATGCTTGTGGGAATCTTTAGCCAGAAATACTGTCTCGTTTTTTGTAACTATACACATGCATAAGAACAATAAACTCTACACATTCTCTACTAGATGCATATCATTTTCTATAAATACACATTTTGGAACAAAATAAAATAACATACCCATCTCTCCCTTGATGATGAGCGGGTCTGGATGAGCTCCATGTTCTTGCAGGCCAGAAGACGGCTCCGAACCTTATAAACACATCGGTAAACCTCTGCCAGGCACTTCCCAGGTTGGAATCTAAAGATAAAGCATAACAATGAAGTCCTCCAAAATGCAAAAGAATGGAAGGATATCCTTATTATGTTCTGAAAGACAAATGTAGTTTTAATCCTTATACGATTTATGTTTAAAAAAAACAATGATAAATAATATATAGGTATTTTAAAAATACTACTACTATTACTTTTCAAACTTCCAAATCATATTCAGGTAATGTGCTCAGCAAGGAAGACTGCACCAACAATTACAATTTACTGATAAAATCATACTCTAATGATAGCATTTGTATCCTTAAACATAGGTATAAAGTCTTATAACAAATATTCTTCTTCATAGGAATTACTTCTCTCCACCATCATTCACCTTCAGGTTATAGGATTTTGTGAACTGCGTCAACACAGAGGAGATCCTTGCCTCATTAAAGCTTTCAGAAATGTAAGAATAACTACAAACATACCTGTTGAGAGATTAGTACAACCTACACTAAGTATATAAGAAATGTGGATAAAAAAAAAAATATAAATATTATTTACAAATGGAAGTCAGAGCATAAGTCATCAAGAAAGGTCTACAAAGCAAGCCCAAAGAGGCTTGATGTTCAGTCAATTTCCTCACATTTTGTCCTTTTAGGCTACAACATAATTTTTGTCAAACAGGATTGTATCCAGGGGATACAGTTTACAATTCACCAGTCCTCCTGTTACAAGGTTCCTTTGGGGGGGGGGGGGGGGGGGGGGGGGGGGGGGGGGGGGGGTAGGTTTCTTGGATTGATGAAATGTAGGCACAGCAGGAGCTGACTTGGTTATAAGATACAGATTACTGTGTTATATACATGAGTTTTACAAAAAATTCTTCCCCACCAGTATAGAGGATCAAACCAGTAACTCTCCGTTACTGAACTAATTTAATTTTTTTGCCCTATGGCTTGCAGGAAAAAGTGTATTTATCATTTGACTACTACCCAACTTGACTACTGTAGTAACTTACTATCTGGCCTCCCTCTCTCCCGCCTCTCTCCCCTTCAATCCATCCTAAAAGCATCTGCAAGGCTAATCCACCTCTCTTGACGCTCTGTTTCTGCTGCACCTCTCTGTGAGTCCCTTCACTGGCTCCCCATTCACAGCAGAATTAAATTCAAAATTCTCACCCTGACCTACAAAGCCCTCACCAATGCTGCCCCACCCATCAACAAATATACCCCAACCCGCCCCCTAAGATTCAATAATGACCTGCTTTTTGCATCCTCTACCATCATCTTCTTTAATGCTGCGGAATCTGTTGGCGCTTTATAAATAAAGAATAATAATAATAATAATAAAAGGGAGGGTAAACAAGACTGGCAGACCTAAACAGAAGGCACCACCGCTTGCAGAACCTTCTTCCCAAAAGAGGCCTCAGCCGAGGCAAAAGTATCAAATTTATAAAATTTTGAAAAAGTGTGAAGAGAAGACCAAGTTGCAGCCTTGTAAATCTGTTCCACAGAAGCTTCATTTTTGAAAGCTAGTGGAATGAGCTGTAACTCTCTCAGGAGGCTGCTGTCCAGCAGTCTCATAAGAAAAACAAATCATACTTCTCAACCAAAAGGAAATAGAAGTAGCAGTAGCCTTCTGACCCTTACGCTTTCCCGAGAAACAAAATGGGCAGAAGACTAACGAAAATTCTTAGTCGCCTGTAAATAGAATTTTAAAGCATGCAGTACATCCAAGTTGTGCAACAGACGCTCCTTATGAGAAGGATTGGGACAAAGAGAAGGAACAACGATTTCCTGATTAATATTCCTAAGCGAAACCATTTTAGGAAGAAAACCCAACCTAGTGCGTAGGACCACCTTATCCACATGAAAGATAAGGTAAGGAAAATCATACTGCAAATCTGAGAGTTCTGAAACTCTCCTCGCAGAAGAAATAGCAACAAGAATAGCAACAAGAAACAAAACCTTCCAAGATAACAATTTAATATCTATGGAATGCATTGGCTCAAATGGAGCCTGCTGCACAACCTTAAGAACAAGGTTAAGACTCCAAGGAGGAGTAACCGACTTAAACACAGGCATGATTCTGACCAAGGCCTGACAATAAGATTGAACATCTGGCACCACCGCCAAATGCTTATGCAACAGAATAGTTAAAGCAGAAATCTGACCATTCAGAGTACTGACTGACAACCCCTTCTTCAGACCTTCCTGGAGAAAAGACAAAATTCTAGGAATCCATCCCTACTCCAAGAGTAGCCCTTAGATTCACATTTGCGCCATAACTTATGATAAATTTTCCGAGTAACAGGTCTCAATGACCGACTCAGAAAAACCACGCTTAAACAAAAGAAAGCGTTCAATCTCCAAGCAGTCAGTATCAGAGAAACAAGATTTGGATGGAAGAAAGGACCCTGAATTAGAAGATCCTTCCTCAGAGGCAGCCTCCAAGGAGGCAGAGATGACATGTTCACTAGGTCTGCATACCAGATCCTGCGCAGCCATGCAGGAGCTATTAGAATTACCGACACTCTCTCCTGTTTGATACGAGCAATGACTCGTGGAAGCAGAGCAAACGGAGGAAACAGATAAACTAGACTGAACCCCTAAGGCCCTGCCAGAGCATCTATCAGAGCTGCCTGCGGATCTCTTGACCTTGAACCGTACCTTGGAAGCTTGGTGTTCTGCCGAGACGCCATCAGATCCAACTCCGGCACCCCCCATTTGAGGATTAATCTGGAAAACACCTCCGGATGGAGAGCCCACTCCCCGGGATAAAATGTCTGTCTGCTCAGAAAATCCGCTTCCCAATTGTCCACTCCTGGAATGTGGATTGCAGATAGACAACAATCGTGAACTTCTGCCCACTGAATAATCCGAGCCACCTCCCTCATGGCTAAGGAACTCAGAGTTCCTCCCTGGTGATTGATGTAAGTCACTGAGGTGATATTGTCCGACTGAAATCTGATAAAGCGGGCTAAAGCCAACTGAGGCCAAGTTATCAGAGAATTGTAAATCGCTCTCAACTCCAAGATATTTATGGGGAAAGCAGACTCCTCCCGAGTTCATAATCCCTGCGCCCTTAACAAGTCCCAGACTGCTCCCCAGCCTAACAGGCTGGCATCCGTGGTCACGATCACCCAAGGTCTCCGGAAGCATGTGCCCCGAGACAGATGTTCCTGAGAAAACCACCACAGAAGAGAGTTGACACGTCTAGATCTATCCTCTGAGACAGATCCAAATGGTTTCCGTTCCATTGCTTGAGCATACATAATTGCAGAGCTCTCAAATGGAATCGAGCAAAGGGAATGATGTCCATGGAAGCGACCATCAAACCAATCACCTCCATACATTGGGCTACTGATGGCCGAACAATAGACTGAAGAGAGAGGCAAGCAGAGAGAATTTTGGATTTCCTGACCTCCTTCAGAAAAATCTTCATAGATAGGGAATCTATTATAGTCCCTAAGAACACCACCCTTATAGCTGGAACAAGGGAACTCTTTCCCAGATTCACTTTCCATCCGTGGGAACGTAGAAAAGACAACAAGATCTCTGTATGAGAGCTTGCTTGTTGAAAAGATGGCGTCTGAACCAAAGTGTATTCTAAGTAAGGCACCACAGCAATTCCCCTAGACCTGATCACTGCCCCAGGTAAAAAGGAAAAAAATTAATTTGAATAAAGGACAACTGTCACTTTAAGAGAGAACCTCTACACCTCACCAGCGCTGAGGTGCCTACCGCAACTCCAGGAGATTTGAAGAGGACACAGAGATTAACACGCAACTGCACATACACTGAGACAGACTGCAGAAACACAGAGACGCTGATCCATTCCGTATAACGGAAACACAAGGATCACATGACCAGCACATCCGGAAAAGCGCAGACAAGAAAAAAGCGCTCAATACAAAAAAGACATAGCAACAACCGTTACTAACATAAACAAAACACAATATTAGAACCGGGTAGGAATAGGAGAGATATACACATTCCCACTATAAAACCTGGATCCTTACAAAGTCTGACCCCTTAGCAGGCTATTAAAATTGGCACAATTGATATTGTGCCGCTTAATTGATACAGGCCGACTTAATTCCCAGTAATCTACTAATGGCATGTATACAACAGTACAACCCAGTAGGATTGTAACAAGCCAACTTAAATCCCAGTAATCTGCTCAGCAATAACAAATATCTCAAACCTGCGAATATATAGTATATAATATACAAACCCCTCCTGAGGGAAGCAGGTCCCACTAGGTCCCTGTAGTCTCAGTCCTTGTTGTAAAATATAAATATAAAAGGACTTAACCTCCAGGGTCTTCTGCTGTGGAGCAGTCACAGCAGCTCCAGGTGTCAAAGTCTTATCTGATCGCTGACAGGGACCTGAAGACAAGAAAAACAGAGTAACCAACCCTGGTTTTCTATATAGGGGTAGCACAAGTGTTGACAGGTAAGCAAGGACTACCTCGCCATCTTCCAACTGCTAAAAGCCACAGCATAGCCCCAATCCTTGCTTGCAGGGAAAAGTACCCATTGAAGGATTAAAAACTTTAATTTCTTCAGACACCAGCTTTGCACGTCCACCTTGATATTTACAGGCAAAGAATGACTGGGGATTGTGGGAAGTGAGAGGATACTTTGCTGGGGTGTTCTTTGTCTCCATCTGGTGGCCAGGAGTTGAATTTCCACTAGTAATTAAATGGATTTGTGGACTCTCCATGCCATTGGAAAGAAAAGTTATTTTAAAATGAATAATGTTTCTGGCCACTTTAAAATGGCTGCCAAGCTGCGCCCACTGATGACATCACGATCTGGGCTGCATCTAGGCACTTTGCTGAATAACTTTGACAATCTGTTGAATCCAACTAGTGAGCCTTTTGTGACTGGACATCATATGCAGCCCAGATTGAGATGTCATCAGTAGGTGCAGCTTGGCAGCCATTTCAAAGTGGTCAGAAACAATATTAATTTTAAAATAATTTTAAATTAAATTAAATTAAATTTTACCGTTCAAGCAGTTAAATCTGCCAGGGTATGCCTATAGGTGGTAGGTGTGGTTTAATTACATAAATTACAAATCTGCACACATGTTCCATAGATGTTTTCCAATATGGTGCATTTCAATATAATGAACTGTTCTTTTAACAATATATAGAAATAACTAATTTGGCTAGTGTACTAAGCACAATAAGGACACTATTTAATAAAAAAAAAAAAACACAAAAAACCTTGGAAAAAGAATAGGTTATTAAATGGACAGTGTATTGTAAAATTTTCTACCCTTTAATATATTCCAATTGTCAAATTTACCAGCTTAAAATGTATTATCCTATATAATAAAAGGCCAAGTGTGTTTGTCCGAAGCGGTCATGCGCAGTAGAGACTGCGCGCAAGGACAAACACACCTGGCCTTCCAACTGACCTGGTGTCATGTGGTGGAGTGGACGTGGCCGGGCGGGTGCGGAGTGGACGTGGCCGGGGCAGGTGTGGAGTGGGCGTGACCGGACTGGGTGCGGCATGGGCATGGCCTGCGGGTGACTCGGGCAGGGCCAGGTGCCGAGAGACAGAGAGCTCTAAAGAGGGGGGATAGAGAGAGCAGAAAAGGGGGGATAGAGAGAGCAGAAGAGGGGGGATAGAGAGAGGGGGGAGAGAGACAGCAAAAGAGAGGGGGGAGAGAGACAGCAAAAGGGTTGGGGAGAGAGACAGCAAAAGAGAGGGGGGAGAGAGACAGCAAAAGAGAGGGGGGAGACAGCAAAAGAGAGGGGGGAGACAGCAAAAGAGAGAGGGGGAGACAGCAAAAGAGAGAGGGGGAGACAGCAAAAGAGAGAGGGGGAGACAGCAAAAGAGAGAGGGGGAGACAGCAAAAGAGAGGGGGGAGAGTGCGCAGAAGAGAGGGGGAGAGTGCGCAAAAGAGAGGAGGGAGACAGCAAAAGAGAGAGGGGGACAGCAAAAGAGAGGGGGGAGACAGCAAAAGAGAGGGGGGAGACAGCAAAAGAGAGGGGGGAGACAGCAAAAGAGAGAGGGGGAGACAGCAAAAGAGAGAGGGGGAGACAGCAAAAGAGAGAGGGGGAGAGAGAGACAGCAAAAGAGAGAGGGGGAGAGAGAGAGACAGCAAAAGAGAGAGGGGGAGAGAGAGACAGCAAAAGAGAGAGGGGGAGAGAGAGACAGCAAAAGAGAGAGGGGGAGAGAGAGACAGCAAAAGAGAGGGGGGAGAGAGAGAGCAAAAGAGAGGGGGGAGAGAGAGAGCAAAAGAGAGGGGGAGAGAGAGAGCAAAAAAGTGGGGGGAGAGAGAGAGCAAAAGAGAGAGGAGAGAGATAGCAAAAGAGAGAGGGGAGAGAGACAGCAAAAGAGAGGGGGGAGAGAGACAGCAAAAGAGAGGGGGGAGAGAGACAGCAAAAGAGAGGGGGGAGAGAGACAGCAAAAGAGAGGTGGGAGAGAGACAGCAAAAGAGAGGGGGGAGAGAGACAGCAAAAGAGAGGGGGGAGAGAGCGCAAAAGAGAGGGGGGAGAGAGCGCAAAAGAGAGGGGGGGAGAGAGCGCAAAAGAGGGGGGGGGAGAGAGCGCAAAAGAGAGGGGGGAGAGAGCGCAAAAGAGAGGGGGCAGAGCGCAAAAGATGGGGGGGAGAGAGCGCAAAAGAGAGGGGGCAGAGAGCACAAAAGAGAGGGGGGAGAGAGCACAAAAGAGAGGGGGGAGAGAGCACAAAAGAGAGGGGGGAGAGAGCACAAAAGAGAGGGGGGAGAGAGCACAAAAGAGAGGGGGGAGAGAGCACAAAAGAGAGGGGGGAGAGAGCACAAAAGAGAGGGGGAGAGAGCACAAAAGAGAGGGGGAGAGAGCACAAAAGAGAGGGGAGAGAGAGCAAAAGAGAGGGGGGAGAGAGCACAAAAGAGAGGGGGAGAGAGCACAAAAGAGAGGGGGAGAGAGAGCACAAAAGAGAGGGGGAGAGAGCACAAAAGAGAGGGGGAGAGAGCACAAAAGAGAGGGGGAGAGAGCACAAAAGAGAGGGGGAGAGAGCAGAGGTTATTAAATGGACAGTGTATTGTAAAATTTTCTACCCTTTAATATATTCCAATTGTCAAATTTACCAGCTTAAAATGTATTATCCTATATAATAAAAGGCCAAGTGTGTTTGTCCGAAGCGGTCATGCGCAGTAGAGACTGCGCGCAAGGACAAACACACCTGGCCTTCCAACTGACCTGGTGTCATGTGGTGGAGTGGACGTGGCCGGGCGGGTGCGGAGTGGACGTGGCCGGGGCAGGTGTGGAGTGGGCGTGACCGGACTGGGTGCGGCATGGGCATGGCCTGCGGGTGTGACGTGGGCGGGGCTTGCGGGTGACTCGGGCGGGGCCAGGTGCCGAGAGACAGAGAGCTCTAAAGAGGGGGGATAGAGAGAGCAGAAAAGGGGGGATAGAGAGAGCAGAAGAGGGGGGATAGAGAGAGGGGGGAGAGAGACAGCAAAAGGGTTGGGGAGAGAGACAGCAAAAGAGAGGGGGGAGAGAGACAGCAAAAGAGAGGGGGGAGACAGCAAAAGAGAGAGGGGGAGACAGCAAAAGAGAGGGGGGGAGACAGCAAAAGAGAGGGGGGAAGAGTGCGCAGAAGAGAGGGGGGAGAGTGCGCAAAAGAGAGGAGGGAGACAGCAAAAGAGAGAGGGGGACAGCAAAAGAGAGGGGGGAGAGAGACAGCAAAAGAGAGGGGGGAGACAGCAAAAGAGAGGGGGGGAGACAGCAAAAGAGAGGGGGGAGACAGCAAAAGAGAGGGGGAGACAGCAAAAGAGAGGGGGGAGAGTGCGCAGAAGAGAGGGGGGAGAGTGCGCAAAAGAGAGGAGGGAGACAGCAAAAGAGAGAGGGGGACAGCAAAAGAGAGGGGGGAGAGAGACAGCAAAAGAGAGGGGGGAGACAGCAAAAGAGAGGGGGGAGACAGCAAAAGAGAGGGGGGAGACAGCAAAAGAGAGGGGGGAGACAGCAAAAGAGAGGGGGAGACAGCAAAAGAGAGGGGGGAGAGTGCGCAGAAGAGAGGGGGGAGAGTGCGCAAAAGAGAGGAGGGAGACAGCAAAAGAGAGAGGGGGACAGCAAAAGAGAGGGGGGAGACAGCAAAAGAGAGGGGGGAGACAGCAAAAGAGAGGGGGGAGACAGCAAAAGAGAGGGGGGAGACAGCAAAAGAGAGGGGGGAGACAGCAAAAGAGAGAGGGGGAGACAGCAAAAGAGAGAGGGGGAGAGAGAGACAGCAAAAGAGAGAGGGGGAGAGACAGCAAAAGAGAGAGGGGGAGAGAGAGACAGCAAAAGAGAGGGGGGAGAGAGAGAGCAAAAGAGAGGGGGGAGAGAGAGAGCAAAAGAGAGGGGGGAGAGAGAGAGCAAAAAAGTGGGGGGAGAGAGAGAGCAAAAGAGAGAGGAGAGAGATAGCAAAAGAGAGAGAGACAGCAAAAGAGAGGGGGGAGAGAGACAGCAAAAGAGAGGGGGGAGAGAGACAGCAAAAGAGAGGGGGGAGAGAGACAGCAAAAGAGAGGGGGGAGAGAGACAGCAAAAGAGAGGGGGGAGAGAGCGGGGAGACAGCAAAAGAGAGAGGGGGAGAGAGACAGCAAAAGAGAGAGGGGGAGAGAGAGAGCAAAAGAGAGAGGGGGAGAGAGACAGCAAAAGAGAGAGGGGGAGAGAGACAGCAAAAGAGAGAGGGGAGAGAGAGAGTAAAAGAGGTGGGGAGAGAGAGTAAAAGAGAGGGTGGAGAGAGAGAGCAAAAGAGAGAGAGAGCAAAAGAGAGGGGAGAAAGAGATAGCAAAAGAGAGGGGAGAAAGAGAGAGCAAAAGAGAGGGGAGAAAGAGAGAGAGAGCAAGGGGTGGGACCGCTGTACTGCAAAAAATGGCCCATGTACACAGGTTTTAGTACTAGTATTGTTTATAAACAGCTTAACTTTATTGTTGCATTTGAAATAGATGTTTTTGCCTGTGGTATCCCACTTATATTGAAAATTTCAATATTTAAGTATTGCCTATAGAAAGGCTAAGTAAACATAGCCAGCAGAAGAAATTACAATCCCAGTGGGAGGAAAGAGAGAAGTAATAAAATGTTAATTTTCAATTGTTTGGAAAGGCCTGATGATCAAAGATTCTACTACTTGGAGAGACATTGTAGTCCAGACTTCAGAGAGGCTGAATTCACTGAATGCTCAAAGAAGAAGGGGGGAACTCTCCAGCACTGCAAGATATCACTTTGTGCATTGTAATTTATACTAATTTCACACTTCATATTGGGTCCTTACAGTACAATTAAATTTAAAGGGACACGAAACCCAATTTTTTCCCCTTCATTATCCAGATAGAGCATAAAATTTTAAACAAATTTCCTATTTATTTTTATTATCTTATTTGCTTAGTTCTCGTTGTATCCTTTGTTGAAAAGCATACCTAGGTAGAACCAGGAGCCGGAACTAATTGCTTATTGGTGGGCTGCACATATTTGCCTCTTGCCATTGGCTTACAGATGTGTTCAGCTAGTCCCCAGTAGTGTATTGCTGCTCCTTCAACAAAGGTTCCAAAGAGAATGAAGCAAAATTAATAATAGAAGTAAACTGGAAAGTTGTTTACAATTGTATGCTCTATCTGTATAATGAAAGAAAAAATGTGGGTTTCATGTCCATTTAAGCTTTGCCCTTTCTATTTTAATACATTTAGATTTATATCCAGCAGTGATTTTACAAATTCGGATTATGTTTTGAAAGATTCTGTGTTTCTATAACAAATTAGGATCAAACTTTGTTTATTTCTGTGTAACTTTTAAAACTTACTTTGCACTTTGTATTTTCTATATTGTAAAATAAAACACAGCTTCAGAAAGTGAGAGAGAAAGGGGTGTTCCCTGGGCTGAACAGGGGAGTTCCCAGGGAATGTCTGAAGCTCTCTCACAAGTCTTGTGAAATGCTGTAAGCATTTTAACCCCTTGACCCATTTCTTATTTTTTTCTCTCTATATAGCAAAGCCCAATACTTGGCGCCTGATGATTTAAAGCTCTCTGCTCAGGCGAGATGATCTAAAATGATCCTCTAGCACTGAGAGATCCCAAGTGAAATTCTTAAAAGGCAGATTTTACTATACTTCTCCAAGGGGCATTCCTGCATGTTAAGGAAAGACAAGCCCAGTGCAATATACCACACCATGACATGAGAGTGCTGTTGCATTTACTTTATACTTCAGATTAATAATGCCAGCAGTAAGGGATAGTGCAACACTCTCCTGAGAGACTGAGAGGAATTATCTCTAAAAGGAAAAACAAAGTTTGAAAGCGATCAGTTTCTTTTCTTCTGGTGTTGTTTCTACAAAAGAATATACCAGGGGCGGAACTACGTTGACCTGCCACTGCCTGCACTGATATCATAAAATACAGAGGAACACCTACTCCAAGAGGTGGATGATACGTCACTGACTTCTACCTATATACATTGGATTTCTACCACCCTCTACTAGTTGCGGCAACTTACCTCATCAGATTGGGGTATCTTCTGGTAAGGGGAATACTATTCCATCCAGTTATCCTATTGGATAATGTTTATCAATATTGACTTTGAATCATTTTACTATTTGTTTCCACATGTTTTATGTTTTAGTATAGAAATCTCATGCGCTGTTGACCCCTCTATTCAGACTATAAATATAAATATAAATATATATATATATATATAACATACTTATACGTCGCAGCTTCAGGAAGCTCCAGCAGTCTTGGCTGTAAAGTGACAGCCGAGACTGCCTTTCCTGAGCTGCATGCAATCTGTCCTCATATGGTAACAGAGCACAATCGGTTCTCAAATGAGTGCAGATTGTCCTATCATTACAGACAGTGACACGGCCTGTGTCACTTTCTGTAACGATCTCCTTCAGTGCCGGTGGGAGGTGCAAGGGGGAAGGATGGAGGTGGGTGGGTGGCACAGAGGCGGAGGGAGGGAACGGACGCTGCACACACAAAAAAAACCAAAAAAACAGGGAGGGGGATCTTTACACTAAAGAAAAAATAAATAAATAAATACAATTATTACCTAAACTGGGTAATGGCAGACAGCTGCTAGTTCATAAGATGGTGGACAACATTAGGAGGGTGGAGGGTTAGAGAGCAGTGTGGGAGGAACTAGGGAGGTGGGATTGTAAGGGGGATCCTACATTGCATAAAATAAATAAATACAATTATTTTTAATAAAAACTAAAAAAGCCCTAAAAGTTAATACTGGCAGACTGTCTGCCAGTACCTAAGATGGTGGTGAGGAGTGGGGGGAGCTGTTTGGGAGAGATCAGGAAGGTGTCAGGTGGAGGGTAAATCCTTACACTAGAATACAATAACCATTGACAGCTAACTAATTAAGCCCTTCACTGCAAGGAATTTCAAAAGTATGGTGCGCAACTTCAATTAGCAGCCTTCTAATTACCAAAAAAACAATAGCAAAGCCATGTTGTCTGCTATTTCTGAATAAAGGTGACCCCATAGAAGCTTTTACATCAATTTATGTTATAACTGCACAAGCAGTATGTAAATAATTTCAGTGAGAAACAAAAAGTTTATAAAAAGTTAAAAAAAAAATAAAATAAAAAAATTATGGGACTTCCAGGTTCCACCATTTTTCTTAGAAGATTCTGTGAGTTTAGCCCCATGTGAAGTCTACTTTCTATCCAAACTAGAGTATCTTTGATTATCGGGTCCATAGAAAGTAATAAAGCTTTCTGGGAAGTTACACAGAACCTGTGAAAGCAATCAGAATTTGTAAAATCACAATGATAAATACACCGCTTTATACAAAATAAAATACAAAATAGAAAGTGCAAAGTTTAAATGTAATACAACTTATTCTGAAGTATAAAGTAAATGCAGCAGAACTGTCATGTCATGCAATGCTATATTGCACTGGGCTTGTCTTTCCTTCACATACAGAAATGCAGGAATGCCCCTTGGAGAAGTATAGTAAAATCTGTCTTTTAAGAATTTCACTGGGGATCTTGCAGTGCTGGAGGATCATCCCACCTGAGCAGAGAGCTTTAAATCATCAGGCGCTAAGTATTGGGCTTTGCTATACAGAGAAAAAATAAGGAAACGTGTCGGTACAGAAAGTGATAAAATGAGGAGATCTGATTTCCATCTAAGCTGAACCCATTTTAATGGGTTGTGATGTCAAAAAAACAAAAGCAGCTATTTCATATAAAAAATAAACCCAAATGATCAATTTCTCATACATTTTATTTCACACCACTGGAGGTGTGATATTTTTTGCAACATAAATAAAAACAACAATTAGGCTGATGGAGAGTTACCACTCAGGGTACACAACTATAAAATGTAGCAACTAAACTAAGTTTAGCTGGAAAGAGAGCTGTTTTATAGGAGAGGTCAATGTGAAAAAAAAGTGTAAGAAAGAATATCAGGTGTATAAAAGAAGGACCAAATTTTTTTACACTCAATGTAACTACAGGTAGCCCTCAGTATACGCCAGGGTTAGGTTCCAGAAGGAATGGTTGTAAATCAAAACTGTTGTAAATGGAAACCCAGTTTATAATGTAAGTCAATGGGAAGTGAGGGAGTTAGGTTCCAGGCCCCTCTCAAAATTGTCATAAGTAACACCTAAACATTATTTTTAAAGCTTTGAAATAAAGACTTTAAAATGCTAAACAGCATTTTAAACCTAATAAATAATCGCACAACATAGAATATATAACTAAACTAAGCTAAATGAACAAAAACCATTTGCTAAGCAGCATTATAAACCTAATAAAATAATTGCACAACACAGACTATACTTGCATTTTTCTGCATACTGTTCTTTCTATGCATTTCAATCTGGACTGATTTATAGAGAGGAAGATCTTATTCCTTTGAAAACTGCTCGATAGCTCAGGTCTAGTTACACAAATAAATTTCAGCTTGCTTGGCTTGCATATCTTTGCTGCAACACAAGCGGACAGCTCCACCTACTGGCTATTTTAATCAATGCACTGCTTCTCAATGCTTTTCAATAGCAGTCACATTACTGAAAAAAAACATAATTTATGTAAGAACTTACCTGATAAATTCATTTCTTTCATATTAACAAGAGTCCATGAGCTAGTGACGTATGGGATATACATTCCTACCAGGAGGGGCAAAGTTTCCCAAACCTTAAAATGCCTATAAATACACCCCTCACCACACCCACAAATCAGTTTAACGAATAGCCAAGAAGTGGGGTGATAAGAAAAAAAGTGCGAAGCATATAAAATAAGGAATTGGAATAATTGTGCTTTATACAAAAAAATCATAACCACCACAAAAAAGGGTGGGCCTCATGGACTCTTGTTAATATGAAAGAAATGAATTTATCAGGTAAGTTCTTACATAAATTATGTTTTCTTTCATGTAATTAACAAGAGTCCATGAGCTAGTGACGTATGGGATAATGACTACCCAAGATGTGGATCTTTCCACACAAGAGTCACTAGAGAGGGAGGGATAAAATAAAGACAGCCAATTCCTGCTGAAAATAATCCACACCCAAAATAAAGTTTAACAAAAAACATAAGCAGAAGATTCAAACTGAAACCGCTGCCTGAAGAACTTTTCTACCAAAAACTGCTTCAGAAGAAGAAAATACATCAAAATGGTAGAATTTAGTAAAAGTATGCAAAGAGGACCAAGTTGCTGCTTTGCAGATCTGGTCAACCGAAGCTTCATTCCTAAACGCCCAGGAAGTAGAAACTGACCTAGTAGAATGAGCTGTAATTCTTTGAGGCGGAATTTTACCCGACTCAACATAGGCAAGATGAATTAAAGATTTCAACCAAGATGCCAAAGAAATGGCAGAAGCTTTCTGGCCTTTCCTAGAACCGGAAAAGATAACAAATAGACTAGAAGTCTTACGGAAAGATTTCGTAGCTTCAACATAATATTTCAAAGCTCTAACAACATCCAAAGAATGCAATGATTTCTCCTTAGAATTCTTAGGATTAGGACATAATGAAGGAACCACAATTTCTCTACTAATGTTGTTGGAATTCACAACTTTAGGTAAAAATTCAAAAGAAGTTCGCAACACCGCCTTATCCTGATGAAAAATCAGAAAAGGAGACTCACACGAAAGAGCAGATAATTCAGAAACTCTTCTAGCAGAAGAGATGGCCAAAAGGAACAAAACTTTCCAAGAAAGTAATTTAATGTCCAATGAATGCATAGGTTCAAACGGAGGAGCTTGAAGAGCTCCCAAAACCAAATTCAAACTCCATGGAGGAGAAATTGACTTAATGACAGGTTTTATACGAACCAAAGCTTGTACAAAACAATGAATATCAGGAAGAATAGCAATCTTTCTGTGAAAAAGAACAGAAAGAGCGGAGATTTGTCCTTTCAAAGAACTCGCGGACAAACCCTTATCTAAACCATCCTGAAGAAACTGTAAAATTCTCGGTATTCTAAAAGAATGCCAAGAAAAATGATGAGAAAGACACCAAGAAATATAAGTCTTCCAGACTCTATAATATATCTCTCGAGATACAGATTTACGAGCCTGTAACATAGTATTAATCACGGAGTCAGAGAAACCTCTATGACCAAGAATCAAGCGTTCAATCTCCATACCTTTAAATTTAAGGATTTCAGATCCGGATGGAAAAAAGGACCTTGAGACAGAAGGTCTGGTCTTAACGGAAGAGTCCATGGTTGGCAAGATGCCATCCGGACAAGATCCGCATACCAAAACCTGTGAGGCCATGCCGGAGCTATTAGCAGAACAAACGAGCATTCCCTCAGAATCTTGGAGATTACTCTTGGAAGAAGAACTAGAGGCGGAAAGATATAGGCAGGATGATACTTCCAAGGAAGTGATAATGCATCCACTGCCTCCGCCTGAGGATCCCGGGATCTGGACAGATACCTGGGAAGTTTCTTGTTTAGATGAGAGGCCATCAGATCTATCTCTGGGAGCCCCCACATTTGAACAATCTGAAGAAATACCTCTGGGTGAAGAGACCATTCGCCCGGATGCAACGTTTGGCGACTGAGATAATCCGCTTCCCAATTGTCTACACCTGGGATATGAACCGCAGAGATTAGACAGGAGCTGGATTCCGCCCAAACCAAAATTCGAGATACTTCTTTCATAGCCAGAGGACTGTGAGTCCCTCCTTGATGATTGATGTATGCCACAGTTGTGACATTGTCTGTCTGAAAACAAATGAACGATTCTCTCTTCAGAAGAGGCCAAAACTGAAGAGCTCTGAAAACTGCACGGAGTTCCAAGATATTGATCGGTAATCTCACCTCCTGAGATTCCCAAACTCCTTGTGCCGTCAGAGATCCCCACACAGCTCCCCAACCTGTGAGACTTGCATCTGTTGAAATTACAGTCCAGGTCGGAAGAACAAAAGAAGCCCCCTGAATTAAACGATGGTGATCTGTCCACCACGTTAGAGAGTGCCGAACAATCGGTTTTAAAGATATTAATTGATATATCTTCGTGTAATCCCTGCACCATTGGTTCAGCATACAGAGCTGAAGAGGTCGCATGTGAAAACGAGCAAAGGGGATCGCGTCCGATGCAGCAGTCATAAGACCTAGAATTTCCATGCATAAGGCTACCGAAGGGAATGATTGAGACTGAAGGTTTCGACAGGCTGTAATCAATTTTAG
Source organism: Bombina bombina (assembly GCF_027579735.1). Taxonomy (NCBI): domain Eukaryota; kingdom Metazoa; phylum Chordata; class Amphibia; order Anura; family Bombinatoridae; genus Bombina; species Bombina bombina. The sequence continues at coordinate 478,149,957 of NC_069504.1, read as the reverse complement.
ACGTCTCTTGTCTGTTAAAGACAAAGTCATGGACACTGAATCTATCTGGAAACCCAGAAAGGTTACCCTTGTTTGAGGAATCAAAGAACTTTTTGGTAAATTGATCCTCCAACCATGATCTTGAAGAAACAACACAAGTCGATTCGTATGAGACTCTGCTAAATGTAAAGACGGAGCAAGTACCAAGATATCGTCCAAATAAGGAAATACCACAATACCCTGTTCTCTGATTACAGACAGAAGGGCACCGAGAATCTTTGTGAAAATTCTTGGAGCTGTAGCAAGGCCAAACGGTAGAGCCACAAATTGGTAATGCTTGTCTAGAAAAGAGAATCTCAGGAACTGATAATGATCTGGATGAATCGGAATATGCAGATATGCATCCTGTAAATCTATTGTGGACATATAATTCCCTTGCTGAACAAAAGGCAATATAGTCCTTACAGTTACCATCTTGAACGTTGGTATCCTTACATAACGATTCAATAATTTTAGATCCAGAACTGGTCTGAAGGAATTCTCCTTCTTTGGTACAATGAAGAGATTTGAATAAAACCCCATCCCCTGTTCCGGAACTGGAACTGGCATAATTACTCCAGCCAACTCTAGATCTGAAACACAATTCAGAAATGCTTGAGCTTTCACTGGATTTACTGGGACATGGGAAAGAAAAAATCTCTTTGCAGGAGGTCTCATCTTGAAACCAATTCTGTACCCTTCTGAAACAATGTTCTGAATCCAAAGATTGTGAACAGAACTGATCCAAATTTCTTTGAAAAAACGTAACCTGCCCCCTACCAGCTGAACTGGAATGAGGGCCGTACCTTCATGTGAACTTAGAAGCAGGCTTTGCCTTTCTAGCAGGCTTGGATTTATTCCAGACTGGAGATGGTTTCCAAACTGAAACTGCTCCTGAGAACGAAGGATCAGGCTTTTGTTCTTTGTTGAAACGAAAGGAACGAAAACGATTGTTAGCCCTGTTTTTACCTTTAGACTTTTTATCCTGTGGTAAAAAAGTTCCTTTCCCACCAGTAACAGTTGAAATAATAGAATCCAACTGAGAACCAAAATGGAAAGTAGAGTTGATTTAGAAGCCATATCAGCATTCCAAGTCTTAAGCCATAAAGCTCTTCTGGCTAAGATAGCCAGAGACATAAATCTAACATCAACTCTAATAATATCAAAAATGGCATCACAGATGAAATTATTAGCATGCTGGAGAAGAATAATAATATCATGAGAATCACGATTTGTTACTTGTTGCGCTAGAGTTTCCAACCAAAAAGTTGAAGCTGCAGCAACATCAGCCAATGATATAGCAGGTCTAAGAAGATTACCTGAACATAGATAAGCTTTTCTTAGAAAAGATTCAATTTTTCTATCTAAAGGATCCTTAAACGAGGTACCATCTGATGTAGGAATGGTAGTACGTTTAGCAAGGGTAGAAATAGCCCCATCAACTTTAGGGATTTTGTCCCAAAATTCTAATCTGTCAGGCGGAACAGGATATAATTGCTTAAAACGTTTAGAAGGAGTAAATGAATTACCCAATCTATCCCATTCCTTAGCAATTACTGCAGAAATAGCATTAGGAACAGGAAAGACTTCTGGAATAACCGCAGGAGCTTTAAAAACCTTATCCAAACGTATAGAATTAGTATCAAGAGGACTAGAATCCTCTATTTCTAAAGCAATTAGTACTTCTTTAAGTAAAGAGCGAATAAATTCCATCTTAAATAAATATGAAGATTTATCAGCATCAATCTCTGAGACAGAATCCTCTGAACCAGAAGAGTCCAAAGAATCAGAATGATGGTGTTCATTTAAAAATTCATCTGTAGAGAGAGAAGATTTAAAAGACTTTTTACGTTTACTAGAAGGAGAAATAACAGACAAAGCCTTCTTTATGGATTCAGAAACAAAATCTCTTATGTTATCAGGAACATTCTGCACCTTAGATGTTGAGGGAACTGCAACAGGCAATGGTACATCACTAAAGGAAATATTATCTGCATTAACAAGTTTGTCATGACATTTAATACAAACAACAGCTGGAGGAATAGCTACCAAAAGTTTACAGCAGATACACTTAGCTTTGGTAGATCCAGCAGGCAGAGGTTTTCCTGTAGTATCTTCTGGCTCAGATGCAACGTGAGACATCTTGCAATATGTAAGAGAAAAAACAACATATAAAGCAAAATAGATCAAATTCCTTATAAGACAGTTTCAGGAATGGGAAAAAAATGCCAAACATCAAGCTTCTAGCAACCAGAAGCAAATGAAAAATGAGACTGAAATAATGTGGAGACAAAAACGACGCCCATATTTTTTGGCGCCAAATAAGACGCCCACATTATTTGGCGCCTAAATGCTTTTGGCGCCAAAAATGACGCCACATCCGGAACGCCGACATTTTTGGCGCAAAATAACGTCAAAAAAATGACGCAACTTCCGGCGACACGTATGACGCCGGAAACGAAATGAATTTTTGCGCCAAAAAAGTCCGCGCCAAGAATGACGCAATAAAATGAAGCATTTTCAGCCCCCGCGAGCCTAACAGCCCACAGGGAAAAAGTCAAATTTTTGAGGTAAGAAAAATATGATAATTAAAGCATAATCCCAAATATGAAACTGACTGTCTGGAAATAAGGAAAGTTGAACATTCTGAGTCAAGGCAAATAAATGTTTGAATACATATATTTAGAACTTTATAAATAAAGTGCCCAACCATAGCTTAGAGTGTCACAGAAAATAAGACTTACTTACCCCAGGACACTCATCTACATGTTTGTAGAAAGCCAAACCAGTACTGAAACGAGAATCAGTAGAGGAAATGGTAAATATAAGAGTATATCGTCGATCTGAAAAGGGAGGTAAGAGATGAATCTCTACGACCGATAACAGAGAACCTTATGAAATAGACCCCGTAGAAGGAGATCACTGCATTCAATAGGCAATACTCTCCTCACATCCCTCTGACATTCACTGCACGCTGAGAGGAAAACCGGGCTCCAACTTGCTGCGGAGCGCATATCAACGTAGAATCTAGCACAAACTTACTTCACCACCTCCCTTGGAGGCAAAGTTTGTAAAACTGATTTGTGGGTGTGGTGAGGGGTGTATTTATAGGCATTTTAAGGTTTGGGAAACTTTGCCCCTCCTGGTAGGAATGTATATCCCATACGTCACTAGCTCATGGACTCTTGTTAATTACATGAAAGAAAGGTTGTTATTCTGAAACGGCTTAAATTGGACCGTTGTAAACCGAGGACCACCTGTATACTAAAAGATTGTTAAAACCACATACCTACTCTCCCCACAGGCCTGGGACAACAGACCTGTATGTTTCAGTAGGGCAGCTAGGACAAAGCGAGACACTGTATCCAGGAGAGACTCATTACTGATAGTAGCACTGTCCCAATCTGAAAAAAATAACACAGTTAGAGTATGAAAAGCTTGTTCCAGATTTATTTCTGTTACTTAGTAACAAACCTTTACTAATGGCATAATCTTGCATGCTCATCCATAAACAACGAGATGGTTCTTTGGTAGATCCCACAGCTAAATCCAGCAGGATGGAAACCTCAGGTCTCAGCTTATAATCAAAAGTCTTCTGTTCCTCGTTAGGAGAAAGAGCTACCTCCAGTAAAGCACTCATACACTTGTCTGCAAAGAAAACACCTTACAAAGTTTAGAGGAACCTACATGCATAATGTTGCACTTACACGTTGCCTGTAAAAATAAAAAATATGCATTATAAAAATAAGCTTATCTCCTATTTATTTTATTACTGCTTACCCCACTGTACATGCCTTGCCTCTCTTCATCTTAACAATGCACTCTCAATACGCTTACATTACTTCATGTTCTCCCTACAATCAAATCCCTGGGTGCACCTCCCAGAGTATTTTGCTGACTGCTGGACTAGTCATAGCCACTTCACTTGCAGAGACCCAACCCTCTCTTGTAGTTATGGGTCAGGTCTAGTCCTTACGACATGGCCTTACTGCACGGGTCAAAGACTGTCTTCCCAGACGTTATGCTGGGAGCAGCACAGATTGTGAGCACAGGGTGAGCTCTGGTTACTAATGGCCACTCCCTCAATGAAGAGTGGAGCTGTAATAGTATTTAAAGTTGTAGGGACATAGAGTAACATATATCTTCCCTTTCTAACTTGCTCATTTACTGCCCACACCTCTATGCCTGCAACCTGCTTTAATTTTGATGCAGTTGCGACAGGCATACAGGCAGTGTACTTTATAGCACATTGAAATATTGAGAAAATAGTTTCGAACTGAAGCCAACTGGGATAAGTGAGGAGTGATTATGGAGGCTTAATACATGGCATGTAATTTAAGGACAAATAAGGAATTAATGCACTGATGTTTGTTATACACCTGGGGTTTACCCTTGATTGCCCATATACAATATTTATGGTTCAACCAATATATGCCTTATACATGATATGCTCTCACCCAGGTACTTCAGTATGTCACCCAGCTGGCAACATTTTCTGGGGAGAACAATGCATTGCTCCAAATTATGTTGCTGACAGTAAATGAATATATCAGTGGATAATTTAAAACACTGAAATGTGTGTTAATATGCCAATATAAATGGCCATTATTAATGCATTATTGTGAGAACTCAACTATAATTATATATTGATCAGTATATTAATATGTGCATGGACAGCAAAGAGAAATGCCGTTTGTCTAGTTCAAATTAAATTAACCTCTTACATTTTGCAGATATAACTGAAATTGTATTACAGGAGTATTACGGGAATTAGAGATGTTTTACCTTGATGGAGACTAATCTTTTAACACGAAAAGTATAGAGCTGTATTTCAATGATTATACTATGTGTATATCTATATATGGTATGTATATATATATATATATATATATATATATATATATATATATATACACACACACACACACACATCATGAATATATATATATATATATATTCATGATGTGCTTTTTACATCCCTTTCTATGCTCTTATATTAAACTGTGCCATTAAACACGCTATATTGGTCTGTGCACCCTAACACATGACTCACCTAGCTGTGGAACATCCATTTCAATTCCATTTCCAAACAACGGGGTTTTTAACCAGTAAATTGTGTCTTGTTCCTCGGGAGATGTGGGGGAACCCTGCAGCATTCCTCCTAGGCAGCGTCCGATCAGTAGGGTAACTGTTCTTTCCAAATCAACAAGCCAAACCCATGACTGAGCTGGAGGGGGCAATGATACTCCAGAAGGGTCAACCTGGTCTGGTCCTCCTGTAGAATAAGGATAGTTGTGTTTAACTCCAGAAGACAAGTCAATAGTGAAAAAGGGGGTAGTGTACAAGCGCTAAGGTAATCCCCAAGCTGTATACAAACAGAGATCCTAACCAACCTCCAAAAAATATGCACAAATAGTAAGAAGTGAATACAGCGCCAACAAGAGGCCAAGGGATAAATATACTCACAGAGAGATAAAAGAAGATTATTTAATGAACCATGTTAAAAAGCATCAGTACAAAATGTAAAAAACACATATAGATAAAATTACAAAAACAGGAATAGCAAGATATTCCTGTTTTTGTAATTGTATCTATATGTGTTTTTTACATTTTTTACTGATGCTTTTTAACATGGTTCATTAAATAATCTTCTTTTATCTCTCTGTGAGTATATTTATCCCTTGGCCTCTTGTTGGCGCTGTATTCACTTCTTACTATTTAACTCCAGAAGACCTCTGTTCGTGTAGTCAGGGATTATAACGGACCTGATTACACTATATAAGGCTTGCTTTTAAATACACCACAGAGGAAGATGTTAATATTATGCGAGTGGTGCAATTTGACACTATTGGCCACCAGTACAAGTTGAACCATACAGAAACTGACCAATAATGCATTTTTAAAAGTCACTAAACTAAAACTTTAAATATTTTTTTTTCTTCATTGCAGTGATTAAATGTCTCATGCATATATAAAATAAATTTAATATGCCTTTAAATACTGTGATTGAAGTATATAAAATACATAAAGTTGTTTCACCATGGAGAGGCCACTGTAACTCCTGGTCCTCCAACAGACCAGCTGCAGGTAACAGTCTATTCAGACAATCAAGGGGGGGCAGCAAGTCCAGTAGAAAACTGAGCAGAGGCCTGGCAATTGACACAGGCAGCAACAGCAAGGCGTTAATCAGTTGACACAGCATGCTGCCCGCGGCAGAGACATAGATCACATCTGTATGGAGGAAAAAGAAAAGTGTTGATACAACTTTATATTCCATAATGGTAAACACAGCTAGAATCCACTCATCCTGAGGTCAATGCATTTTTCACTGAGAAGCTTTCATTCAATCTTTGTACTATTTTGCTCACTAGACTTTAGGATTTTTGGGACTTCTTTCTTAAACTGGTGATTACATGTAAATTCATTACCTTGTTTTGTTTGCTAAATCATTACTAATATTTACATATATTTCCATACACAGGATTACATTATGGGTATCAAAGATTTGAAAATATTTAATACTTATCTTAATATTAAAGGGCCATAATACCCAAATGTTTAAACACTTGAAAGTGATGCAACATAGCTGTAAAAAGCTGACTAGAAAATATCTCCTGAACATCTCTTTTTAAAAAAGAAAGATATTTTACCTCAAAAGTTCCTCAGTAGCCACCTCCCATTGTAAAGGATTTCTAAGCAGCATTTTAGTGTGTCTGTCCTAGGACAGCTTAGGGGATGAGCCTCGTGAACTCTCTTATTATTTCACCAATCAGGTAAAGGAAGCTTTCGATGAAATCTCATGAGAGTTAAGTCAAATCTCATGAGATCAAAGTAAGAGTTCATGACCTCAGCACTGCTGATGCTGATTGGCTGCTGTTCATTTCTTCATTTTTTTTTATTTTTACCTGCAGCTGGGAGCAGGTGAAGTATAACTTTTTACACAGAACTTACTCTGCTGAGCTGAGGAGATTGTGAGGTAAAATATCTTCCTTTTTTACATAGAGATGCTCAGGTGATATTTTCCTGTCAGCTTTTTGCAGTTATACTGCATCAGTTTCAAGTGATATGAGTATTATGTCCCTTTAAGGAGAACTTTGCAGTGTGCTTGATTATTCATGTATTACTGAAAAATATTATTAATTCCATATCTTTTTTAATCCCTCTATTGGATTCCTTTAGCCTAAAAATTAAAACCCAACATTTTGATCCTAACATACAAAGCCCTCACCAAAACTGCACCCTCCTATATTTCTGACTTGTCTGCAAATACTCCCCTACCCACCCCCTCCACTACACCAATGAACTATTTCCCTACTTATATCTAACTATTTCCTAACAATCTGGTCTTGCAGAATGGCACCAGTTATGTGGAACTCTTTGCCTCTCCTGTTGATCATCGTATCTAAAGATGGTTTACTGCTTACAGTGACTCATGAGCAAGGCCCTCCACCCTTTATGATTTATGTAAATATCTTCTGATTATTGTCATCTGCAAATGCATACTTTAATGTTACCGTATCAATGCAAATATGAAGAGAGATACAAACATCCCTTTGGTGCAGCTAAACAAAAGTCTATAATTGGAGACAAAAGTATATACATCTTATTCATTGCCATGTCATAGCAACTGAAGAGATCTGATGCGCTTCCTGTGCCATAAGGCACACTTCCTCAGAGATCCTAACTACTATTAAAAGCTAGCTTATAAAGAGAAAAGGTTTAACATTCAGCCAATCATTGTCAGACCACATGACACCATATTAGATTCACCTATGTTATTAACCCCTAAGTGTACATTATCACAGTAGTCACAAAGATTGGTCTCTAGCATAGTACTTATTAAGAACATATTCATAAAAGAACAATTATTTACAGCATTAGCTTTAAATACCTATATACAACAAAAATTTGTTCGGGAAATAAGGAATATATATATATATATATATATATATATATATATATATATATATATATATATATATATATATATAAAGAGTGACAAAGGGCACAAGCTATGTGCTGGTGAGATTTAATATAAAAAAAAACACACACACATACACAACATACTTGGGCTTTACCCAATCCCTAAAGTGTAAGAACTGTATAAATGCTGCAATGCTTTATTTATCTCACATGTTGGGAAGGTAAAAGGGATTTTTTTTTTTTTTTTTAAATAATGATCTCATGGTGCTTGGATATTGCAATATCAAAATTGTGTAAATACTTTACTGCTCACTTCATTGCATATATAACAAGATACCATGGGATAAATGTAGAACTTATCAATAGAATAAATCCACATCATATCTTTGATTAATACCATGAGGATATCGAGTTTTCAGAGTGAAAATCCAAAAAACTTCTCTGCAAAATACTTGTTTTTGTCTCCTCCTAGGGGGTCCTTAGCAATATGTTCTATCCCCATTTAACCCTGCTGGTGGAAATGTTTAGCTATGAGGGTTCTAGAGTCAGGTTGCCAACAAGTGTTCACTGATTCTATCTTTTAGGGACCTAGTAGTGACCCCTCCATTTTGAAATAGACAATTTGCATGTAATAAGATAAATTACATGATTTGTATTAAATGTAATTTAAGTATTGACAGAATACGACAAGCCGGTATTTGTAGAGCTATAGGTTCTGGATTTGCACACACAAGTACAGCTTTTTTGGGTCCAATATCTCCAGTTTTATTGATACGCTTCAATACTCTTTCTCCAATTGTGTGTGCCTTCTTGGCTACACATTGGATACCATTCTCAATTATTTTACTATAACCAGGATCTGTATAGAGGATAGGATGCCTTTTAATAATATTACAGATTTTATTATATTGTTTGCTATATCTTGTAACAAAAATATGTTACAGCGTTGCGTCATATGTGTACGCTTTATAAATAAACAATAACATCAACAGTATAGAAATGCAGGGCAAACGTTGTTAAGAATTCCAGAGGAAACTAGCAGGGCTAAATGTTGCTGTGATACATACCTCGCATCTTCTCTCCCACACTCCCATTACATGGACTTTCTTTGAGCAGGGTGGCAGAACGGATATAAATATCTTTGGCATGGGGCAGCAGGAGTTGCAGATGTTTGTGGAGGAGAGCAACGCTACTGGAGTTCTGATAAAGAAGACAGAGCAGCACAAGTTAAATAGAAATCACATAAGAAACCAGCATGACTTCAAATACTAAATAAAAAATGGGGTATCAAATACTAAACTAAAAGAGGGTTATCGCCCTATCAGAGCAGTACACTTCCAGAGATAAGTAGCAGAAACTGGCATGTAGATCAGATTCTACAGATTATAAAATAAATTATAAATACATACATACGTGTGTATGTATGTATGTATCAGACATTCAATATTTAACTTTTTTATAAATTACATCTTAATTTATCCAAATTAGAGCACCATGTAACTAGTCTCTGTAGTGAGTTAGCAACTGAAACGTACACTCCTCACAGTGCTAGGGTTAGTTTAGACAGCGTGAGGAATGTAAGTTTCAAAAATAATAATCAATTACAGAGCTGGTCTATTAGGGGCAGGAAGTTAGTTGTTGCTTTATTTTTGTTCTAATGTTAGACAAAAAACGTTGCCTTTAATGGAGTACTATATACAATATAGCTATTACAGTTGTAGCCAGTGATGTGAGGGCTTATAAAAAGGAAATAAAAACACAGACAAGTTCACTCTCAATTTTAACAACTGTAGCATTAACATTTTCAATAAGTGTACAATAAAAAAAACATAATTTATGCTTATCAGATAAATTCCTTCCTGGCAGGGAGAGTCCACGACTTCATTATTTACAGTTGGTAAATACAACACCTGGCCACCAGGAGCAGGCAAAGACACCCAAGCCAAAGTCATTCTGCCGAAGGGAACAAAGAAAAGTAGAAGAAATAATATAAAAAGGGAGCCGACCATCAAAAAATAAATTACGGACAGGGTCGTGGACTCTCCCAGCTAGGAAGGAAAGGAATTTATCTAGTAAGCATAAATTATGTTTTCCTTCCATAAGGCAGGTAGAGTCCACAACTTCATTTCTTACTGTTGGGAAAACTATACCCAAGCTCCAGAGGACACTGAATGAATAATGGGAGGGAACAAAAAAGATGCGGACCCTATTCTAAAGGGGAACCACAGCCTGCAAAACTTCTCTCACGAAAGCTGCTTTAGCTGAAGCAAACACATGTAAAATTTCGAAAAAGTGTGTAAGGAGGACCAGGTAGCCGCCTTACAAATCTGATCCATAGCGGCTTCATTCTCAAAAGCCCAGGAGGAAGCCACTGCTCTAGTTGAATGAGCCGTTATCCTCTCAGGAGGCTGTCGCCCCGCTGCCTCATAAGCTAAGCGGATGACACTCCTCAACCAGAAAGATAGGGAAGTCGTAGTAGCCTTCTGCCCCTTACGCTTCCCTGTATAGATGACAAACAAAGAGGAAGATTGTCTGAATTCCTTAGTAGCCTGAAGATAGAACTTCAAGGCACGAACCACATCCAGAATGTGAAGCAATCGGTCCTTCGCTGAAGAAGGATTAGGAAACAAGGAAGGAACAACAATTTCTTGATTAATGTTACAGTCCAACACCACTAATTTAGTACATAAAACCACCTTATCAGCATGGAAAATAAGATAAGGGGAGTCACATTGTAAAGCAGAAATCTCATAAACTCTGCGCACAGAGTCAATAGCCAGCAAAAAAAAAGAACCTTCCAAGATAACAATTTAATGTCAGCAGTATGCATAGGCTCAAACGGAGCCTGCTGCAAAACACTAAGAACAAGATTTAGGATCCACGGCAGAGCCCCAGATCTAAACACAGGTCTGATCTTAGTCAGAGCCTTAAAGGACTGCACATCCGGAAGCTCAGCCTCTCTCTTGTGCAGTAACACCGACAGGGCCGATATCTGTCCCTTCAGGGAACTAGCAGATAGACCCTTCTCCAGTCCATCCTGGAGAAAAGATAAAATTCTGGCAACCTTAACCTTATGCCAGGAAAAGCCACACTCTTCACACCAGTACAAGTAAGTCCTCCACACTTTATGGTAGATACGACGAGTAACTGGCTTACGAGCTTGAACCAGAGTGTCGATAACACTCTCAGAGAACCCTCTTTTGGCTAAGACTAAGCGTTCAATCTCCATGCAGTCAGCCTCAGAGAATCTAGATTTTGTTATTATCATCACGCCTCTTACATCCCCCAAAAGGGAAAGCATCCCAAATCCACATCACAAGTTTTGTCCTTGAATAAATCGAGGAACACCCAGGAGTGTTGTTTTTACCATTCTCCTATCCTCACAAGGTACTTTTACTTATTGCCCACTATTGAGATATATTTTATCCTCTTACCATCTATCCTTAGAACTTTTCCTCAAACCATTTTATCTGTTGGTCAATTGGCCATTATTATTTAGCTTATCTGGGGAGACGTCCCCGGTTTTATAATTATTTTTAATTGTGCAATAATTTGTGTTTAATCTATAGCCGTGTCTTACATATTTATCATTGTATAGCTATTTTTTTACAAGTATTGATTTATCATTCCTCACATTTTTAGTGATCTGTATTTGTTCTGTCCAAATATATTTAGTCCATTTTGTAAACACATTATTTGCTTCACAAGCTGCATTTGCCACATTGATTATTCACCACGCAATCGTAACACTAAATCTCTAGCAAATATATATATATTCTTTATTCACATCTCACCCTAGCTGATCAGCGCTCACACTTCTCTTTTTACTATTGTAGTTATTAATTTATTTATCCTGGAGGAGATATTTTAGTGTTAGCTGGTCCCTTATTGTCCAGGGCGCTCTTTCTCTGTCTGTTAATGGAATGCATAGGCTCAAACGGAACCCTCTGCAATACCTTAAGGACCTTGTTTAAGCTCCATGGGGGAGCAGACTGCCTAAAGACAGGCCTGATTCTAGACAGAGCCTGAACAAAAGATTGAATGTCAGGAAGCTCAGCGAGTGTCCTGTGCAATAAGACTGAAAATGCCAAAATCTGTCCCTTTAAGGAAGTAGCGGCAAGACCATTCGCCAAACCCTCCTGGAGAAAGGACAGAATCCTGGATACTTTCACCTTGTGCCAAGGATATCCATGCTTCTCACACCAAGACAAGTAAGTCCTCCACACCTTATGGTAGATGCAAGGAGTGACTGGCTTCCTTGCCTGAACTAGAGTGTCAATCACAATTTCAGAAAAACCTCTCTTGGCAGGGACTAAGCGTTCAATCTCCACGCAGTCAGCCTCAGAGAAACGAGATTTTAATGTTGAAAGGGACCCTGTTCAAGCAGATCCCTGCGACAGGGTAACCTCTATGACGGAGAGGATGACATCCCCACCAGATCCGCAAACTACGTTCTATACGGCCATGATGGAGCAATTAGAATGGCCGAAGCTCGCTCCTGCTTGATGCGTGCCACTACACGAGGTAGAAGTGGTAACGGTGGAAAAATGTAAGCTAGGCTGCATCCCCAAGGCACCGCTAAGGCATCTATCAGCTCTGCCTGGGGATCCCTTGATCTCGACCTGTATCAGGGTAGCTGGCAAATGAGTCTGGAGGCCATGAGATCTATCTCTGGCGTTCCCCATCTGAGATAAATCTCCGCAAACACTTTGGGGTCAAGAGACCATTCCCCCGGATGGAAGGATTGCCTGCTGAGAAAGTCCGCTTCCCAGTTGTCCACACCTGGAATGTGGATTGCTGAAAGCGAGCAGCAGTGGGACTCTGCCCACTCCAAAATCCGAGACACCTCCCCCATTGCTAGGGAGCTCTTCGTACCCCCCTGATGGTTGATGTAAGCCACCAAGGTAATGTTGTTGGTCTGGAATCTGATGAAGCTGGACGACCGCAGAGGAGGCCACGCTCTCAGAGCATTGTAAATTCCTTGAAGTTCCAGAATATTTATCAGAAGGAGAGACTCCTCCTGGGTCCATTTTCCGTGTGCCATCCTGGCACCCCAAACAGCTCCCCATCCTGCGAGACTCACGTCCATGGTCACAATCTCCCAGGATGGTCTCAAGAAGGATGTCCCCAGGGACAGATGTTCCGGACGGATCCACCAAGAGAGGGAGTCCCTGGTCCGAGCATCCATGGATATCCGCTGTGATAGATCTGAATGATCGTCATTCCACTGTCTCAACATGCACAATTGAAGAGGTCTGAGGTGGAATCTGGTGAAAGGGATGACGTCTATGCTGGAGACCATGAGCCCGATCATTTCCATACACTGAAGGGTTTGAAGAGGACTGAAGGGCAAGACAGGTGGACGCAATCTTCCTGCGTCGCTGATCTGTGAGAAATATTTTCATGGACATAGAGTCTATTATCGTGCCCAGAAACTCCACCCTGTTACTGGGAACTCTTTCCCGAGTTGATCTTCTAACCATGAGATTGGAGCAACAAAAGAAGAGCCCTTGAATGATCCTCTGCGAGGCTGAACGACGGCGGCTGGACTAGGAGGTCGTCCAAATAGGGCGCCACAGCAATGCCCTTGGATCTGGCCACTGCAAGTAGCGCCCCGAGAACCTTCATGAAGACTCTCTGGGCTGTCGCAAGACCGAAGGGGAGGGCCACAAACTGGAAGTGTTGGTCCAGAAACGCAAATCTTAAGAACTTGAAGTGGTCCCTGTGAATTGGAACATGAAGGTAAGAATCTTTCAAGTTTATTGTCGTCATGAACTGCCTCCCTTGAACTAGGGGCAGAATAGATCTGATCATTTCCATTTTGAACGATGGAACAGCCAGAAACTTGTTTAAACACTTTAGGTCCAGAATCGGGCGGAACGTGCCCTCCTTCTTCGGAACCACAAAAAGATTTGAATAGTACCCTAGACCCCTTTCTGCTTGGGGTACTGGTACGATAACACCTAGAGAGATCCCTCACACATTCTAGAAAGGCCTCTCTCTTTTCCGGTCTTGAAGACAAGTTTGAAAGGAGGAATCTGCCCCTGGGCGGATGGGACCTGAATCCTATCCTGTAACCCTGGGCGACAACCTCCGGAACCCAAGGGTCCTGAACATCCTGCAACTAGGCTTCAGAGAAGAGAGACAATCTGCCCCCTACTTTGTCCGGAGACCGGTCGGGGCCGCCCCTTCATGTCGATTTTGTCTCGGCGAGCTTCTTGTTCTGCTTGGACTTCCAAGACTGAGCAGGCATCCAAGTTCCCTTGGACTGATCCGCTTTTGCGGCGGGCTGCTAGCTCTGGGTCTTGTCCGCACGAAAGGGGCGAAAAGTAGATCTTTTAGGCTTAGCCTTCTTATCCTGTGGTAGGAAAGCTCACTTGCCTCCCGTAACCGTGGATATGATCGAATCCAATCCTGGACCGAACAGAATCTTTCCTTGAAAAGGCTGAGACAACAGCCTCGACTTAGAGTTCAAGTTCGCAGACCAAGACTTTAGCCACAGAGCCCTGCGAGCTGAAACGGAGAATCCTGAAACCTTTGCATTCAGGTGAATAATTTGCATATTGGCGTCACAAATTACCACAAAGAGATTTGAATAGAATCCTAGACCTTGTTCCCTTAGAGGGTACAATAACTCCCAGGGAGGATAGGTCCTTTACGCAATTTAAGAAGGCCTCCTTCTTTACCTGGTTTGAGGATAGTCGTGACAGAAGAAATCTGCCCTGGAGGGCAAGAGTTGAATCCCATTCTGTAACCCTGGGATACTATGTCCACAGCCCATGGATCTGGGACATTGTGTATCCAGGCTTGACGTCAGCGGAAGGCTTCTTGTTCTGTTTTCTCTTATTCCAGGGATGACTGGATTTCCAAGAGGATCTGGATTGGTCTGGTTTGGAAGAGGAAGACTTCTGTCTCTTAAAGTTGCGAAAGGAACGAAAATTAGAAGTCTGATGGCCCCTAGGTCTATTCTTCTTGTCCTGAGGCAGGAAAGAACCCTTTCCACCCGTAGTCTCTGAAATTATTTCCACCAGACCTGGTCCAAACAAAGTTGTACCCTTATAGGGTAAAGCCAAAAGCGTAGACTTTAAAGAAACATTAGCCTAACAGGACTTTAACCACAGAGCCCTGCGTGCTAGTACAGTGAAGCTAGACATCTTAGCTCCCAGTCTAATTATCTGCATATTGGCATCACAGTTAAAGGTATTTGCTAGTTTAAGAGCTTTGATCCTATCTTGGATCTCCTCTACCGTAGTTTCCTCTGTAATAAGATCAGCCAGGGCATCACAACAATAAGATGCTGCACCCGCAACCGTGGCGATACTTGCTGCAGGTAGCCACTGTAATCTTTTTTAAGTAATCCTCCAGCTTCTTATTCCTGGGATCCTTAAGAGAGCAACTATCCTCTATAGGAATGGTAGCTCTCTTAGCAAGAGTAGAAATAGCTCCTTCTACTTTAGGCACAGTGCACCAAGAGTCGTGAATAGAGTCAGCAACAGGAAACATTTTTTTAAAAAACAGGGGAAGGGGAAAAAGGAACCCCTGTCTTATTCCATTTCTGAGCTATAATTTCAGACATCTTCCTTGGAACAAGAAAAACCTCCTCAGAAGATGGAGAATCATAAACATATCCAATTTAGAAGACTTTGTGGGGGTTGACAACAACTGAAGGTTCAGAGTAATCTAAAGTAGCTATAACCTCCTTCAGTAATAACCAGAGGTGTTCTAGTTTAAATCTAAAATTTACCTCTTAAGATTCTGAAGATTTTTCTACCAAAGTGTCAGAGTCTGAGATTTCACCTTCAGACGCTACTGAAGTATGCTCCTCATCAGACAAATGAGAAAGGTTGACCAGAGCAGAATTAGAGGGGTCAACAGGCCTTACTAGCAGACAAATGTTTAGATTTCCTCTTACGCTTACCCGAAGTAGGGAAAGCAGACAAAGTCAGCGATACCACAGAAGTTATCTGCGCTGCAAAATCCCCTGGAAAATATACACCACAGGAGGTTAAGAGGACACGCAAGGCACTGTATGCGAACCTGATAAGGCTTGGGACGTTTGAGGAAAAAGCTGAGGCATATCCAGAACAGCTATATCCCGAGAGGCATTAGGATCACAAGGGGTTAACTTATCCTTATATTATTATTTTTTTTGTTTATTTTTCTAAACAACTGGAAAAAAAATTGCATAGGCAACAATTGGGACTTTTAAGCAAAGCAAACATTTACCCATATTAATTTAAGAACCTTTTTCAGATTCCATTGCAAAAAACGATTCCCTCAAAAAATAAAATTTAAAAATATAGATAAAAATGAATAAATTAACTGAAAAAAGCTTTGTAAATATAAAATCCAAAAAAACGGCACCTGTCAATTTAACCAGAAAAACCTCAGAGTGCCTGAGGCTCCTACCGTACCGGAGTCAAATAACCCACTAACAAGGGAACTCTCCAGATGAGGTGACTTATGAACAAGATCAGATCAGCAATCCAATCGTAAAAAATACAAGCCACAGCAGTCCAGGCTCAATAACTGACTAAACTCCACTCCTCACACACACAGAAGAGCAGAGAGTCACGTGAGCGGACTGAGTGAAAAATTAAACTGCGCCACAAGTCTGTTAAAATAGGCGTGTAATTCAAAATGGCTCATAGTACAAAAACATAACCGAGCCATAACAGCCTCATAATCGTTCGGACTACATAAAACAAATGTGCCCCTTGCCATATGCTTTGTCCTTTTCTAATAGAAGTTTAGATGACTCAAAAACTTTCCACACAGTTTGATTAAGTTCTAAGCTTATATTAACCCCTTAGACTCTCTTGCCAGTGTTAAAGGGACACAGAACCCAATTTTTTTTTCTTTCGTGATTCAGATAGAGCATGCAATTTTAAGCAACTTTCCAATTTACTCCTATTATCAAATTTTCTTCATTATTTATAATCAGTTATTTGTAGAGCGCCAACAGATTCCGCAGCGCTATAAACAAAGGGGGAGTACAAAACAAAACAATTATAGGGTAGAGGGCCCTGCCAAGAGTTGCACTGTTGTAGTCAGCTCTTAAGAAGGTGATCTACAAACAGCTGGACTTTTAGGCTTACATGCTAAGGGGGTTCAGGGGATTGCAGTGGAGGAGAGGAACTGGTATTAGGAAAGGTTAGCGTAGGTTGTATGCGTCCATGAACAGTAGAGTCTTTAGGGAGCACTTGAAGCTTTTAAAACTAGAAGAGAGTCTTGTGGAGCGAGGCAGAGAGTTCCACAAGATGGGAGCCAGTCTGGAGAAGTTCTGTAAACGGGAGTGTGATGAGGTGACAAGAGAGGAGGAGAGTAGGAGGTCATGAGCAGAGCGAAGGGGACGGGAGGGAGAGTATCTGGAGACAAGGTCTGAGATGTAGGGGGGAGCAGTGCAGTTGAGGGCTTTGTATGCAAGAGTGAGAGTTTTGTGTTTTATCCTAGAGGCAAGAGGAAGCCAGTGAAGGGATTGGCAGAGAAGGCTACACTGAAGATACGGTTTGACAGGTAGGAAGAGAGCCATGAAAGGGCTGTGTCACAGATGCCGAAGGATTGGAGGGTTTGGAGCAAAAGAGGGTGGTCGACAGTGTCAAAGGCTGCGGACAGATCAAGGAGGATAAGCAGAGAGAAGTGGCCTTTTGATTTAGCTGTAAGTAGGTCGTTGGTGACCTTAACAATAGCTGTCTCTGTGGAGTGATAGGGACGAAATCCAGATTGCAGCGGGTCAAGAAGGGAGTTTAACGTAAGGATATGGGATAGGCGTGCATATACTAGCTTTGAAGCAAGAGGGAGGAGGGAAATAGGGCGGTAGTTGGATGGGGAGGTAGGATCAAAGGAAGGTTTTTTGAGTATAGGTGTGACCAGTGCATGTTTCATCGATGAGGGAAATGTACCAGTGCTGAGGGAGAGGTTGAAAATGTGTGTTAGTATCGGGGTAAGGGTAGCAGAGAGAGAGGGGAGCAGCTGTGAGGGGATAGGGTCAAGGGGACAGGTAGTGAGGTGAGAGCGCAGTATAAGTGCTGAAACTTCTTCCTCAGTAACAGGGGAGAATGAACTAAGTTTCAGGTTATGAGGGTTGTGGTTGAGTGAGAGTATTTGAGGGGGGGAGAGAATGGAATCTCTTGGTATCTTTATTTGAAATGCAAGAATGTAAGTTTAGATGCCGGACTATATTTGGTGAACAACCTGGGTTGTTCTTGTTTATTGGTGGATAAATTAATCCTCCAATAAACAAGTGCTGTCCAGGGTCTGAACCAAAAAAACTTAGATGCCTTCTTTTTCAAATATAGATAGCAAGAGAACGAAGAAAAACGCATAATAGGAGTAAATTAGAACGTTGCTTAAAATTGCATGCTCTATCTGAATCACAAAAGAAAAAATTTGGGTTCAGTGTCCCTTTAAGCATACATTGTGCCTGCAAATTCTGCCCACAAAAAAGTATCTAAGAACACTTAGATAATCTATGTCCCAAATTTGATCCACTAGAGGTTTTACCTCTAAAGTGCTATCCTTCAGAACCAAGAAGGAAAATGCACTTACCTGTGGATCCAGCTGCAGGGCAGGTAACTGCTACATACGTATGAACGGTACTCCACTACCCGTCAGGAACCTGTAGTAAAAGAAAGAACAGAGTAATTAACTCTGGCTTTCTACAAAGAGGTAGCAAAATGTTAGAAGTAAAGCAAAGACTTCCTTGCCGCCTTCTAACTGCTAAAAGCCACCACTACTTTTACTCAAAAGATTGACGTGGACACAGCTAGACCAAAATCCTTGCTTGCAGGGAAAATACCCATAAAACAATTACAATCTTCAGACACCAACTTTGCACAACCTCCATTGACAGAGGTAAATAGAATGACTGGGGATTATGGGAAAGGGAAGTTACACTTCACAGCTTTGTAGGGGTGCTCTTTGCCTCCTCCTGCTGGCCAGGAGTTGAATATCCCACTAGTAATTGGAATGACATAGTGGACTCTCCATGTCTTAGGAAATAAATCCTAACTACTCATGCATTTTTCAAAAATTGCACATTAGTCCATAAGTATCCACATCCAATACGACAGCAGCACTCACCAATTCTTCATAATCCACAGATTTATTTAGACGGTCCAAAACGTTGTCTTTTTTTGCACCTTGGTGTCTCAATAAATCTTTGGATTATGACAAATTGGTGAGTGCTGCTGTCTGGATTTGGACACAGTGTCACTTTAACCTACTGAAACAATATGCAGTTCACCCACAAACATTCAACTTTTAATGCCACATGAACATAAGTAGCAAACTCAAAACTACAAATTTAAATATATCCATTATGGCTACTTCAGCCATGTTTAGCTTCTGCTGCTAAAGAAGATTTATTTTTTTATCCAACGGGCTCTATAAAAATTACTCATTTGTATAGTGCCACTCTAACAAGAACCACAGGCCATTACTCCTGGGATTCTACTCCTCGCCACTAGGAGGAGGCAAAAATACCCAACATTCCTGGATCTTTTAATCCCTCTCATCTCTCTGGTCCCAGTCTTTTCTTTCTCTCCACAGGAGAAAGGTGAAGAATTGAGGAGCTCCAGATTATTTGTTAAAAGGGGTTCTTAGACCTACTTGAGACCCATTTTCCCCTCACAGAGGAAGCATTAGAAGAGAAGGGAGCATGGAATACTGAGTAGGGACAACAAAACACCATCTGGGAGTACATATGTATGTGTGTACATATGTATTTATATGCGTGTATATATGTATTTACAGACATATATGCACATATAAGCGCACACACACACACACATACATACATATATATATATATATATATATATATTATATTATATTATACACACACACACACATATATATATATACATATTTAATAGTGTTTTACAGTGTTTGTGCTGTAAATATTTCACATTACAATGTTCATCACATATGGGGAAATGTTTTTAAAAAGATATTCCTATATATATAACATTTAAAATTATGGGGAGGTGAAAAGTGAGTTTAAAATCCTCCACTAAGCCCAAAATATAGAGAAAATAATTCATTGTGTAGTACATTAACAAATCTAGACAAGCCAGAAGGCTTGTTTTTCCCACGGAAAACCTCTGAATTACATTGGTTCCAATGCAGCAAAGGATTCTGGGTAAGATATGCAAACAAGGTTCACGACTATCTTTTTTACTTCAATCTGCTTCTACGCATACTCCCATTACGCCATAGCACCATTGTTCACACAGCTTATAAGCTTAGCTAGGGTTAGTACAGTGATTCAGAACCATCCCAGGACAGCCTGAATCCTTTGCTGCATTGGAAAACAATGTAATTCAGAGGTTTTCTGTGGGGAAAAACAAGCCATGTGGCTTGTCTAGATTTGTAAATATACTACACAATGAGTTATATATTTTTTTTAATTTTATTTTTTTTATTTTCACTCTCTCTACATACCTATAGATAAACACACACACACATATATATATATATATATATATATATATATATATATATATATATATTTAAGAATAAATAGAACATATTCTTATATGTGAATAACAATGGAATGGGAAATATTCATATTTCCTGTCGGGTTAGCACACTTGAGAAAACACGATCGGGTTTGCGTGTGGATAAGTGTGTTAGGTTTTTTTGTGCTCCGTTGAAGTCTATAGAGGAATATATTAAAGCGGTTGGTACCAAACTTGTAATACACGCGCTGCTGAATGTGTGCAAAAAGCCTCCGTCTAGCAAAGTTAATGTGTGAACAGAGCGCAAAGTACCGCTTCACTTGTAATCTAGCCCTCCCCGAGTAGAAGACAGCTCCCTTACTTTCCTCTTAATCTGTTCCCACTCTGCTTTACCACTCACCTCACTTATATTGTTAGTGTGACAATATGCCAGTAGCTGCTTCTGTAAGGAACATAGTAACTCATGGAGATGAGCAGGCTGGCTATTTTCAGAGGACGATGCACCCAAAATGGACTTGTCGCAGTTTTTTTCCAGTTCACCAAAAGCTTGATCCTAAAGCAAAAAATAATTTAGTGCTGTAGTTTTCACATGAAGAATAAACATTCGTATTTCTATTTCAAATGTATTTAATAATCTCACTTTTACAAGCTAGAATTGTACTTATTTAACTTGCTATTAAATCCTATAGCCTAGGCCCTAGGGCAATATTAAAATTTAATGAAATGCATTTTCTTCTTAATGTAACATTAAGAATAACATCTATTTACGGACACAATTGACAGATGTAGTCGGAAATGAGAAGGCAAAAAAACATAATTTATGTAAGAACTTACCTGATAAATTCATTTCTTTCATATTAGCAAGAGTCCATGAGCTAGTGACGTATGGGATATACATTCCTACCAGGAGGGGCAAAGTTTCCCAAACCTTAAAATGCCTATAAATACACCCCTCACCACACCCACAATTCAGTTTAACGAATAGCCAAGAAGTGGGGTGATAAGAAAAAAGTGCGAAAGCATATAAAATAAGGAATTGGAATAATTGTGCTTTATACAAAAAAATCATAACCACCACAAAAAAAGGGCGGGCCTCATGGACTCTTGCTAATATGAAAGAAATGAATTTATCAGGTAAGTTCTTACATAAATTATGTTTTCTTTCATGTAATTAGCAAGAGTCCATGAGCTAGTGACGTATGGGATAATGACTACCCAAGATGTGGATCTTTCCACACAAGAGTCACTAGAGAGGGAGGGATAAAATAAAGACAGCCAATTCCTGCTGAAAATAATCCACACCCAAAATAAAGTTTAATGAAAAAACATAAGCAGAAGATTCAAACTGAAAACGCTGCCTGAAGTACTTTTCTACCAAAAACTGCTTCAGAAGAAGAAAATACAACAAAATGGTAGAATTTGGTAAAAGTATGCAAAGAGGACCAAGTTGCCGCTTTGCAAATCTGATCAACCGAAGCTTCATTCCTAAACGCCCAGGAAGTAGAAACTGACCTAGTAGAATGAGCTGTAATCCTATGAGGCGGAGTCTTACCCGACTCAACATAGGCAGGATGAATTAAAGATTTCAACCAAGATGCCAAAGAAATGGCAGAAGTTTTCTGGCCTTTCTAAAACCGGAAAAGATAACAAATAAACTTGAAGTCTTTCGGAAAGACTTAGTAGCTTCAACATAATATTTCAAAGCTCTAATAACATCCAAAGAATGCAACGATTTCTCCTTAGAATTCTTAGGATTAAGACATAATGAAGGAACCACAATGTCTCTACTAATGTTGTTGGAATTCACAACTTAGGTAAAAATTCAAAAGAAGTTCGCAACACCGCCTTATCCTGATGAAAAATCAGAAAAGGAGACTCACAAGAAAGAGCAGATAATTCAGAAACTCTTCTGGCAGAAGAGATGGCCAAAAGGAACAAAACTTTCCAAGAAAGTAATTTAATATCCAATGAATGCATAGGTTCAAATGGAGGAGCTTGAAGAGCCCCCAGAACCAAATTCAAACTCCAAGGAGGAGAAATTGACTTAATGACAGGCTTTATATGAACCAAAGCTTGTACAAAACAATGAATATCAGGAAGAATAGCAATCTGTCTGTGAAAAAGAACAGAAAGAGCAGAGATTTGACCTTTCAAGGAACTTGCGGACAAACCCTTATCTAAACCATCCTGAAGAAACTGTAATATTCTCGGTATTCTAAAAGAATGCCAAGAAAAATGATGAGAAAGACACCAAGAAATATAAGTCTTCCAGACTCTATAATATATCTCTCTGGATACAGATTTACGAGCCTGTAACATAGTATTAATCACAGAGTCAGAGAAACCTCTTTGACCAAGAATCAAGCGTTCAATCTCCATACCTTTAAATTTAAGGATTTCAGATCCTGATGGAAAAAAGGACCTTGAGACAAAAGGTCTGGTCTTAACGGAAGAGTCCACGGTTGGCAAGAGGCCATCCGGACAAGATCCGCATACCAAAACCTGTGAGGCCATGCCGGAGCTACCAGCAGAACAAACGAGCATTCCTTCAGAATCTTGGAGATTACTCTTGGAAGAAGAACTAGAGGCGGAAAGATATAGGCAGGATGATACTTCCAAGGAAGTGATAATGCATCCACTGCCTCCGCCTGAGGATCCCGGGATCTGGACAGATACCTGGGAAGTTTCTTGTTTAGATGAGAAGCCATCAGATCTATTTCTGGAAGTTCCCACATTTGAACAATCTGAAGAAATACCTCTGGGTGAAGAGACCATTCGCCCGGATGCAACGTTTGGCGACTGAGATAATCCGCTTTCCAATTGTCCATACCTGGGATATGAACCGCAGAGATTAGACAGGAGCTGGATTCCGCCCAAACCAAAATTCGAGATACTTCTTTCATAGCCAGAGGACTGTGAGTCCCTCCTTGATGATTGATGTATGCCACAGTTGTGACATTGTCTATCTGAAAACAAATGAACAACTCTCTCTTGAGAAGAGGCCAAGACTGAAGAGCTCTGAAAATTGCACGGAGTTCCAAAATATTGATCGGAAATCTCACCTCCTGAGATTCCCAAACCCCTTGTGCCGTCAGATACCCCCACACAGCTCCCCAACCTGTAAGACTTGCATCTGTTGAGATTATAGTCCAGGTCGGAAGAACAAAGAAGCCCCCTGAACTAAACGATGGTGATCTGTCCACCATGTCAGAGAGTGTTGTAAAATCGGTTTAAAGATATTAATTGAGATATCTTTGAGTAATCCCTGCACCATTGGGTCAGCATACAGAGCTGAAGAGGTCGCATGTGAAAACGAGCAAAGGAGATCGCATCTGATGCGGCAGTCCTAAGACCCAACATTTCCATGCATAAGGCTACCAAAGGGAATGATTGTGACTGAAGGTTTTGAAAAGCTGATATCAATGTTAAACTTCTCTTGTCTGACAAGGACAGAGTCATAGACACTGAATTTATCTAGAAACCTAAAAAGGTTACCCTTGTCTGAGGAATCAATGAACTGAATGGTAAATTGATCCTCCAACCATGAAATTGAAGAAACAACACAAGTCGATTCGTATGAGATTCTTCGAAAATGAGAAGACTGAGCAAGTACCAAGATATCGTCCAAATAAGGAAATAGCAAAACCCTATTCTCTGATTACAGAAAAAAGGGGCACCGAGAACCTTTGAAAAAAATTCTTGGAACTGAGGCTAGGCCAAACGGTAGAGCCACAAAACTGGTAATGCTTGTCTAAAAAGAGAATCTCAGACACTAAAAGTGATCTGGATGAATCGGAATATGCAGATACACATCCTGTAAATCTATTGTAGACATATAATGCCCTTGCTAAACAAAAGGCAGGATAGTCCTACAGTAACCATCTTGAATGTTGGTATCCTAACATAACGATTCAATAATGACAGATCCGGAACTGGTCTGAAGGAATTGACCTTCTTTGGTACAAATGAAGAGATAAAATAAAACCCCAGCCCCTGTTCCAGAACTGGAACTGGCATAAATACTCCAGCCAACTCTAGATCTGAAACACATTACAGAAATGCTGAGCCTTTGCTGTGTTAACTGGGACACGGGAAAGAAAAGAATCTCTTAGCAGGAGGCCTTAACTTGAAGCCAATTCTGTACCTTTCTGAAACAATGTTTCTGAAACCAGAGATTAAGAACGGAATTGATCCAAATTTCTTTGAAGAAAACGTAATCTGCCCTATACCAGCTGAGCTGGAATAAGGGCCGCACCTTCATAGGTACTTAGGAGCTGGCTATAGGTTTCTATAAGGCTTGGATATATTCCAAACTGGAAATAGTTTCCAAACTGATAACGCTCCTGAGGATGAAGGATCAGGCTTTTGTTCCTTGTAAGGAAAGGAACTAAAATGATTATTTACCCTGGAAAGAAAGGGAAAGCAAAGATGACTTAGAAGACATGTCAGCATTCCAAGTTTAATCCATAAAGCTTCTCTAGCTAAAATAGCTAGAGACATATACCTGACATCAACTCTAATGATATCAAAAGATGGTATCACCAATAAAATTATTAGCATGTTATAGAATAATAATAATGCTATAAAATTATGATCTGTTACTTGTTGCTCTAAAGCTTCTAATCAAAAAGTTGAAGCTGCAGCAACATCCGCTAAAAATATAGCAGGTCTAAGAAGATTACCTGAACATAAGTAAGCTTTTCTTAGAAAGGATTCAATTTTCCTATCTAAAGGATCCTTAAATGAAGTACTATCTGCCGTAGGAATAGTAGTACATTAGCAGGAGTAGAGATAGCCCCATAACCTTAGGGATTTTTGTCTCAAAAAACTCTAATCTGTCAGATGGCACAGGATATAATTTGCTTAAACGTCTAGAAGGAGTAAATAAAGTACCCAAATTATTCCATTCCCTGGAAATTACTTCAGAAATAGCATCAGGGAGATAAAACACTTCTGGAATAACTACAGGAGATTTAAAAAAACCTTATTTAAACGTTTACATTTAGAATCAAGAGGACCAGAATCCTCTATTTCTAATGCAAATAACACTTCTTTAAGTAAAGAACGAATAAATTCCATCTTGAACAAATACAAAGATTTATCAGCATCAACCTCTGAGACAGAAACCTCTGAACCAGAAGAACCATTATCAGTATCAGAATGATGATGTTCATTTAAAAATTCATCTGAAAAAAGAGAAGTTTTAAAAGACTTTTATGTATACTAGAAGGAGAAATAACAGACATAGCCTTCTTAATGGATTTAAAAAATAAAATCTCTTATGTTATCAGGAACACTCTGAAAATTAGATGTTGACGGAACAGCAACAGGTAATGTAACAGTACTAAAGGAAATTTTATCTGCATTAATAAAGTTTGACATGACATGCAATACAAATAACAGCTGGAGAAACAGATACCAAAAGTTTATAGCAGATACACTTAGCTTGGTAGCTCCAGCACTGTGCAGTGACTTTCCTGAAGTAACTTCTGACTCAGTTGCAACGTGGAACATCTTGCAATATGTAAAAGAAAAAAACAACATATAAAGCAAAATTGATCAAATTCCTTAAATGACAGTTTCAGGAATGGGAAAAAATGCCAAAGAACAAGCTTCTAGCAACCAGAAGCAATAAAAAATGAGACTTAAATAATGTGAAGACAAAAGTGACGCCCATATTTTTTCGCGCCAAATAAGACGCCCACATTATTTGGCGCCTAAATGCTTTTTGGCGGCAAAAATGACGCCACATCCGGAACGCCGACATTTTTGGCGCAAAATAACGTCAAAGAATGACGCAACTTCCGGCGACACGTATGACGCCGGAAACGGAAATAGAATTTTTGCGCCAAAAAAGTCCGCGCCAAGAATGACGCAATAAAATGAAGCATTTTCAGCCCCCGCGAGCCTAACAGCCCACAGGGAAAAAGTCAAATTTTAAGGTAAAAAATGTTAAATTAAAATGCATTATCCCAAATATGAAACTGACTGTCTGAAAAATAAGGAAAGTTGAACATTCTGAGTCAAGGCAAATAAATGTTTGAATACATATATTTAGAACTTTATAAACAAAGTGCCCAACCATAGCTAGGAGTGTCACAGAAAATAAGACTTACTTACCCCAGGACACTCATCTACATATAGCAGATAGCCAAACCAGTACTGAAACGAGAATCAGCAGAGGTAATGGTATATATAAGAGTATATCGTCGAACTGAAAAGGGAGGTAAGAGATGAATCTCTACGACCGATAACAGAGAACCTATGAAATAGACCCCTTAGAAGGAGATCACTGCATTCAAATAGGCAATACTCTCCTCACATCCCTCTGACATTCACTGCACGCTGAGAGGAAAACCGGGCTCCAACTTGCTGCGGAGCGCATATCAACGTAGAATCTAGCACAAACTTACTTCACCACCTCCATCGGAGGCAAAGTTTGTAAAACTGAATTGTGGGTGTGGTGAGGGGTGTATTTATAGGCATTTTAAGGTTTGGGAAACTTTGCCCCTCCTGGTAGGAATGTATATCCCATACGTCACTAGCTCATAGACTCTTGCTAATTACATGAAAGAAACATAATTTATGTAAGAACTTACCTGATAAATTCATTTCTTTCATATTAGCAAGAGTCCATGAGCTAGTGAAGTATGGGATATACATTCCTACCAGGAGGGGCAAAGTTTCCCAAACCTCAAAATGCCTACAAATACACCCCTCACCACACCCACAAATCAGTTTAACGAATAGCCAAGAAGTGGGGTGATAAGAAAAAGTGCGAAAGCATAAAAAATAAGGAATTGGAATAATTGTGCTTTATACAAAAAAAAATCATAACCACCACAAAAAGGGCGGGCTTCATGGACTCTTGCTAATATGAAAGAAATGAATTTATCAGCTAAGTTCTTACATAAATTATGTTTTCTTTCATGTAATTAGCAAGAGTCCATGAGCTAGTGACGTATGGGATAATGACTACCCAAGATGTGGATCTTCCACGCAAGAGTCACTAGAGAGGGAGGGATAAAATAAAGACAGCCAATTCCGCTGAAAATAATCCACACCCAAAATAAAGTTTAATATTAAAAATATAAGCAGAAGATTCAAACTGAAACAGCTGCCTGAAGTACTTTTCTACCAAAAACAGCTTCAGAAGAAGAAAACACATCAAAATGGTAGAATTTAGTAAAAGTATGCAAAGAAGACCAAGTTGCTGCTTTGCAAATCTGATCAACCGAAGCTTCATTCCTAAATGCCCAGGAAGTAGAAACTGACCTAGTAGAATGAGCTGTAATCCTCTGAGGCGGAGTTTTACCCGACTCAACATAGGCATGATGAATTAAAGATTTCAACCAAGATGCCAAAGAAATGGCAGAAGCTTTCTGGCCTTTTCTAGAACCTGAAAAGATGACAAATAGACTAGAAGTCTTTCGGAAAGTCTTAGTAGCTTCAACATAATATTTCAAAGCTCTAACAACATCCAAAGAATGCAATGATTTCTCCTTAGAATTCTTAGGATTAGGGCATAATGAAGGAACCACAATTTCTCTACTAATGTTGTTGGAATTCACAACCTTAGGTAAAAATTTAAAAGAAGTTCGCAAAACCCCCTTATCCTGATGAAAAATCAGAAAAGGAGACTCACAAGAAAGAGCAAACAATTCAGAGACTCTTCTGGCAGAAGAGATGGCCAAAAGGAACAAAACTTTCCAAGAAAGTAATTTAATGTCCAATGAATGCATAGGTTCAAACGGAGGAGCTTGAAGAGCCCCCAGAACCAAATTCAAACTCCAAGGAGGAGAAATTGACTTAATGACAGGTTTTATACGAACCAAGGCTTGTACAAAACAATGAATATCAGGAAGATTAGCAATCTTTCTGTGAAAAAGAACAGAAAGAGCAGAGATTTGACCTTTCAAGGAACTTGCGGACAAACCTTTATCTAAACCATCCTGAAGAAACTGTAAAATTCTCGGAATTCTAAAAGAATGCCAGGAAAAATGATGAGAAAGACACCAAGAAATATAAGTCTTCCAGACTCTATAATATATCTCTCTAGATACAGATTTACGAGCCTGTAACATAGTATTAATCACAGAGCCAGAGAAACCTCTTTGACCAAGAATCAAGCGTTCAATCTCCATACCTTTAAATTTAAGGATTTGAGATCCTGATGGAAAAAAGGACCTTGCGACAGAAGGTCTGGTCTTAACGGAAGAGTCCACGGTTGGCAAGAGGCCATCCGGACAAGATCCGCATACCAAAACCTGTGAGGCCATGCTGGAGCTACCAGCAGAACAAACGAGCATTCCTTCAGAATCTTGGAGATTACTCTTGGAAGAAGAACTAGAGGCGGAAAGATATAGGCAGGATGATACTTCCAAGGAAGTGATAATGCATCCACTGCCTCCGCCTGAGGATCCCGGGATCTGGACAGATACCTGGGAAGTTTCTTGTTTAGATGAGAAGCCATCAGATCTATTTCTGGAAGTTCCCACATTTGAACAATCTGAAGAAATACCTCTGGGTGAAGAGACCATTCGCCCGGATGCAACGTTTGGCGACTGAGATAATCCGCTTCCCAATTGTCTATACCTGGTATATGAACCGCAGAGATTAGACAGGAGCTGGATTCCGCCCAAACCAGAATTCGAGATACTTCTTTCATAGCCAGAGGACTGTGAGTCCCTCCTTGATGATTGATGCATGCCACAGTTGTGACATTGTCTGTCTGAAAACAAATGAACGATTCTCTCTTCAGAAGAGGCCAAGACTGAAGAGCTCTGAAAATTGCACGGAGTTCCAAAATATTGATCGGTAATCTCACCTCCTGAGATTCCCAAACCCCTTGTGCCGTCAGAGACCCCCACACAGCTCCCCAACCTGTAAGACTTGCATCTGTTGAAATTACAGTCCAGGTCGGAAGAACAAAAGAAGCCCCCTGAACTAAACAATGGTGATCTGTCCACCATGTCAGAGAGTGTCGTACAATCGGTTTTAAAGATATTAATTGAGATATCTTTGTGTAATCCAAGCACCATTGGTTCAGCATACAGAGCTGAAGAGGTCGCATGTGAAAACGAGCAAAGGGGACCGCGTCCGATGCAGCAGTCATAAGACCTAGAATTTCCATGCAAAAGGCTACCGAAGGGAATGATTGTGACTGAAGGTTTCGACAAGCTGAAATCAATTTTAGACGTCTCTTGTCTGTCAAAGACAGAGTCATGGACACTGAATCTATCTGGAAACCCAAAAAGGTTACCCTTGTCTGAGGAATCAATGAACTTTTTAGTGAATTGATCCTCCAACCATGATCTTGAAGAAACAACAAAAGTCGATTCGTATGAAATTCTGCTAAATGTGAAGACTGAGCAAGTACCAAGATATCGTCCAAATAAGGAAATACCACAATACCCTGTTCTCTGATTACAGACAGAAGGGCACCGAGAACCTTTGTAAAAATTCTTGGAGCTGTTGCTAGGCCAAACGGCAGAGCCACAAACTGGTAATGCTTGTCCAGGAAAGAGAATCTCAGAAACTGATAGTGAGCTGGATGAATCGGAATATGCAGATATGCATCCTGTAAATCTATTGTAGACATATAATGCCCTTGCTGAACAAAAGGCAGGATAGTCCTTACAGTTACCATTTTGAATGTTGGTATCCTTACATAACGATTCAATATTTTTAGATCCAGAACTGGTCTGAAGGAATTCTCCTTCTTTGGTACAATGAAGAGATTCGAATAAAACCCCAGCCCCTGTTCCAGAACTGGAACTGGCATAATTACTCCAGCCAACTCTAGATCTGAAACACATTTCAGAAATGCTTGAGCTTTCGCTGGGTTTACTGGGACACGGGAAAGAAAAAATCTCTTTGCAGGAGATCTTATCTTGAAACCAATTCTGTACCCTTCTGAAACAATGTTCTGAATCCAAAGATTGTGAACAGAATTGATCCAAATTTCTTTGAAAAAACGTAATCTGCCCCCTACCAGCTGAGCTGGAATGAGGGCCGCACCTTCATGTGGACTTAGAAGCTGGCTTTGCTTTTCTAGAAGGTTTGGATTTATTCCAGACTGGAGATGGTTTCCAAACTGAAATTGCTCCTGAGGATGAAGGATCAGGCTTTTGTTCTTTGTTGAAACGAAAGGAACGAAAACGATTATTAGCCCTGTTTTTACCCTTAGATTTTTTATCCTGTGGTAAAAAAGCTCCTTTCCCACCAGTAACAGTTGAGATAATAGAATCCAACTGAGAACCAAATAATTTATTACCCTGGAAAGAAAGGGAAAGTAGAGTCGATTTAGAAGACATATCAGCATTCCAAGTTTTAAGCCATAAAGCTCTTCTAGCTAAAATAGCTAGAGACATAAACCTGACATCAACTCTGATAATATCAAAAATGGCATCACAGATAAAATTATTAGCATGTTGAAGAAGAATAATAATGTTATGAGAATCATGATCTGTTACTTGTTGCGCTAAAGTTTCCAACCAAAAAGTTGAAGCTGCAGCAACATCCGCCAAAGATATAGCAGGTCTAAGAAGAAGATTACCTGAACACAAATAAGCTTTTCTTAGAAAGGATTCAATTTTCCTATCTAAAGGATCCTTAAAGGAAGTACCATCTGCCGTAGGAATAGTAGTACGTTTAGCAAGGGTAGAGATAGCCCCATCAACTTTAGGGATTTTGTCCCAAAACTCTAATCTGTCAGACGGCACAGGATATAATTGCTTAAAACGTTTAGAAGGAGTAAATGAATTACCCAAATTATTCCATTCCCTGGAAATTACTTCAGAAATAGCACCAGGAACAGGAAAAACTTCTGGAATAACTACAGGAGATTTAAAGACCTTGTCTAAACGTTTAGATTTAGTATCAAGAGGACCAGAATCCTCAATTTCTAATGCAATTAGGACTTCTTTAAGTAAAGAACGAATAAATTCCATTTTAAATAAATATGAAGATTTATCAGTATCAACCTCTGAAACAGAATCCTCTGAACCAGAAGAATCATTAGAAACAGAATGATGATGTTCATTTAAAAATTCATCTGGATAAAGAGAAGTTTTAAAAGACTTTTTATGTTTACTAGAAGGAGGAATAACAGACATAGCCTTCTTAATGGATTCAGAAACAAAATCTCTTATGTTATCAGGAACACTCTGAACATTAGATGTTGATGGAACTGCAACAGGTAATGGTATTTTACTAAAGGAAATATTTTCTGCATTAACAAGTTTGTCATGACATTTAATACAAACAACAGCTGGAGGAACAGCTACCAAAAGTTTACAGCAGATACACTTAGCTTTGGTAGTTCCAGCACCAGGCAGCGATTTTCCTGAAGTATCTTCTGACTCAGATGCAACATGAGACATTTTGCAATATGTAAGAGAAAAAACAACATATAAAGCAAAATTGATCAAATTCCTTAAATGACAGTTTCAGGAATGGGAAAAAATGCCAAAGAACAAGCTTCTAGCAACCAGAAGCAATGAAAAAATGAGACTTAAATCATGTGGAGACAAAAGCGACGCCCATATTTTTTTAGCGCCAAATAAGACGCCCACATTATTTGGCGCCTAAATGCTTTTGGCGCCAAAAATGACGCCACATCCGGAACGCCGACATTTTTGGCGCAAAAGAACGTAAAAAAATGACGCAACTTCCGGCGACACGTATGACGCCGGAAACAGAAAATATTTTTTTGCGCCAAAAAAGTCTGCGCCAAGAATGACGCAATAAAATGAAGCATTTTCATCCCCCGCGAGCCTAACAGCCCACAGGGAAAAAGTCAAAAAATTTTAAGGTAAGAAAAAATGATTGATTCAAATGCATTATCCCAAATATGAAACTGACTGTCTGAAAATAAGGAATGTTGAACATCCTGAGTCAAGGCAAATAAATGTTTGAATACATATATTTAGAACTTTATAAAAAAGCGCCCAACCATAGCTTAGAGTGTCACAGAAAATAAGACTAACTTACCCCAGGACACTCGTCTACATGTTGTAGAAAGCCAAACCAGTACTGAAACGAAAATCAGTAGAGGTAATGGTATATATATATAAGAGTATATCGTCGATCTGAAAAGGGAGGTAAGAGATGAATCTCTACGACCGATAACAGAGAACCTATGAAATAGACCCCGTAGAAGGAGATCATTGCATTAAAATAGGCAATACTCTCCTCACATCCCTCTGACATTCACTGCACGCTGAGAGGAAAACCGGGCTCCAACCTGCTGCGGAGCGCATATCAACGTAGAATCTAGCACAAACTTACTTCACCACCTCCATAGGAGGCAAAGTTTGTAAAAACTGATTTGTGGGTGTGGTGAGGGGTGTATTTATAGGCATTTTGAGGTTTGGGAAACTTTGCCCCTCCTGGTAGGAATGTATATCCCATACGTCACTAGCTCATGGACTCTTGCTAATTACATGAAAGAAACATAATTTATGCTTACCTGATAAATTTATTTCTCTTGTAGTGTATCCAGTCCACGGATCATCCATTACTTATGGGATATTCTCCTTCCCAACAGGAAGTTGCAAGAGGATCACCCACAGCAGAGCTGCTATATAACTCCTCCCCTAACTGCCATATCCAGTCATTCGACCGAAACAAACAGAGAAAGGAGAAACCATAGGGTGCAGTGGTGACTGTAGTTTAATTAAATTTTAGACCTGCCTTAAAATGACAGGGCGGGCCGTGGACTGGATACACTACAAGAGAAATAAATTTATCAGGTAAGCATAAATTATGTTTTCTCTTGTTAAGTGTATCCAGTCCACGGATCATCCATTACTTTTTTTTTTTTTTTATATATTTATTTATTATTATCCAACAATGTACAACAACATAATTTGGGCAAAATTATTACATTGACACATCTCACAGGATGATTTAAACATAAAAAAACCCAGAAGAGTACAACATATGCTTTTTCTAACCACATATTTAGCTTTAAAATTCCTTTTTGAAACTATAACTAACATAAGTCATTACAATAGGATGCAAAGAAACCTTTCATGACCCAACTCAAGGTTACATTTTAGGCCACACAATTTCTTGACATTCATATCTCTACAAATATAAAGAATTAGTAACATATAGATACATGTGTTGAATATAGATTATACCTCTTTACATCTTACAAAAATACATCCTGTATCAAGATAATTTGAAAACAACTTTTTTTTTTTTTTCTTAGCTTAATTGTAAAATAAAATTAATGCCTAAATTCCTGGTAGTACTGATACTTAACTTAATAGATACCTAGGTTATAGCCCTAGAGAAAAGATGCACTTGTTGGAAAGATTTTCTAATGAAATAACAAACACTTAACAATAAATAACAAAAACCACATGAGACAAAAAACAAGAGTAGGGGAGAAGGGAGAAAAAAAAAAAAAAAAAAGGGAAGAAGGGGGGAAGGAAAAGAAGGAAACCCCGGTACCTCTCTTTTCACCCCTCCACCTCTCAATATATGGCAGTTAAAATAAATTTCCGAAGCTAACTGTCATACTGAGTGGGCAAAAATGTTTCTATAAGTATCGGTAGAGCCCAGGGGAGCTAATATTCGCTTCTGTATAGAAAGTGAGTATAAATTAATTATCGGACTCCAATTCCTAACAAATACATCGGCCCTATCTTTAAATTGTAAAATTGTATTATGTGATTCAAACACAAGTTGTTGGAGCAACATGTTACGAAAGTGAGAGAATCTGGGAGTAAATCTGTCTTTCCATTTTTTCAATATCAGAATTCTAATTACCATAATTATTGTATTTAATATCCTGATATTTTTAGGTTTAACCCTAATTAGGTTCGGATGTATCAAAAAGATTATATGATAGGCTTGTATTTTAAAACAGTCATGGAACTGCCGATTATACCAGTGGTTAACTTTGCCCCACAGTTGGTTTATTTTGGGGCAATAGAAAACCATATGTAGAATATCCGCATTTGATAAGTGACATTTTGGACACCATTGTTGTATTGAAGAAGAGAATTTAGACATTTTGAGGGGAGTTAGATATGAATTGTGTAATAATTTAATCTGTGATTCTTTCCATGCAATTGACACATTCAATTTCTCCAGTGCAAAAAAACTATAAGAGATATTAATTAATTCAAATCGAGGGAAATGTTCACACCAGAAAGAGACCAAATTTTGGGAAGAAATTTGGCCCTGTTTTGCAAGCATTATATTGTATAAAAGAGAGATTGTAAATTTGCCTGCAACAGCTTTTTTAATACACTCATTAATGTCTGACCATCGCAAATCAATACAACTATCCCAATCTTGCGAGTTAATAAAGTGCCGGGTTTGAAAATATGCAAATAGACTATGTTTTGGTAAATCAAATTAATCCATTAGATCGTTAAAAGAGAAAATCTGTCCTGAAGAACTAATAAGTTGGTACATATACTTAAGGCCCTTTTGAGCCCATATACAATATATTTGCTCATTAATTCCTGGAGTAAATTCTGGGTTGCCTTGAATTGGTAAATACGCTGAGAATCTAAAATCTACATCGCCTATACTACAAATTTTTTGCCATGCTATGATTATATTCTTAAAGGATATAAGATTACAAATGTTTGATGGGAGTTTTTTTATTGAACAATTCAAAATTGCTTTTAAGGAGAAGGCTATAAATAAACTCTCTATCTCTGCAGACAAAATTTTGTTTGAACTGATCAACCAACCCATAGCTATTTTGGTTAAAGTCATCAAGTTGTAAAGTTTAATATCGGGCAAAGCCAGTCCACCATTTCTCTTTTTTTGGCAAATTTTAGAAATTGAGATACGAGGCTTTCGTTCTTTCCATAAAAATTGTGAACATGCAGTATAGAATTTTTGAATTTCCTGGTTGGGAATGAATAATGGAAGATTTTGCAGTAAATAAAGTATCCGTGGAAAAATAATTATTTTAACTAGGTTAACTCGAGCCGAGAGAGGATGGGGAAATGACAACCAATTTTTAAGATCTGAAATGGCTTTCTCAAAAACCGGTTTAAAATTTAAATTATACCACATCTTGGGATTCCTATGTAATATAATACCCAAATATTTGATATTGTCTGTGTTTTTAAAAGGGTGATCAGTACAGCTTCCCTTATGTTTTTTTATCCATAAAAGTTCACTTTTTTGGAGATTTATCTTATACCCTGCAAATGAACTGAAAGTTGAAAGTAAATAAAGAATTTTTGGAATGGACTTTATCGAATCCTCTAAAAAAATTAGCAAATCATCAGCATAGAGAGAGATTTTGAACGCCATTGTGCCCACTATCATCCCTACTAGTTCTGAACGGAGCCAGATTGCTAGAGGCTCGATTGCAATATTAAACAATAAAGGCGACAAAGAGCAGCCTTGTCGGGTGCCTCGCCCTAACACGATTTTATTGGAAAGATTGCCATTTATCAAAAGTGCTGAGTATGGATTTTTATAGATCTTGGCTATGAAATCTAAGCAATGACCTTTAATACCAAAACTTTCTAAAGAATGTAGCAGGTGATCCCATGATATGGAATCAAATGCCTTCTCGGCGTCTATATAAAGTATAGCTAGATCCTTATCAAGCTTATCATTTTTTGGAGTCAGATTTTGATTCCAAAAAAAATCTAACAGTATTTCAACTTTCCGTAAGTTAGAGGTTACAGTACGTCCGTTGATAAAGCCTGTTTGATCCATATGGATTATTTTAGGCAAAAATGTGTTCATTCTATTAGCTATGATAGATAAAAGGATTTTATAATCTGAATTTAAGACAGATATAGGTCTATATGAAGCTGTGTACTCAGGGTCTTTACCTTTTTTATGGATAAGGGTTATATTAGCTGCTGAGAAGAGATTTGATATAGGGGAAGAAGTAATATAATAATTATTAAACATAGCCACTAATAAGTTACTTATCTCTTCCATAAGTATTTTATACAATTCTACCGGGATCCCATCTGGCCCTGCAGCTTTGTTCAATTTTGCATTTTTTATTGTTAACAATATTTCTTCCTTAGTAATAGGTGCATTCAAGATTTCTACATCTGAGAGGGAAAGTTGAGGGATGGTAATCTTATTCCAAAAAAAATCTTTATTAGAATTGTCTATCGGTTGGGTGTTATATAGTTCTTGAAAATATTAAAAAAAAACTTTTCTGATATTGTTATTGTCTGTATATCTCTGGTGTGCAACCTTAATAGCCGGAATGTAATTTCTGCTTTTGTTATTTTTGGTAATTCTGGCCAAGTATTTGGCTGAACTACCATAATGACCTCTAAAACGATTGGCCAATTTAGTATCTTCCTCAAGACATTGCTGCTTAATATATATATCTCTTTTAATTCTGCACTGAGAATAATATATCCAATTGCTCTGGGAGGAATGAAGCTTATATTGATTAAAAGCATTTTTAACTTGGTTAGATAATTGTCTTTCATTCTGTAGAGATTTCTTTTTATAATGACATAAATAAGACTTAATTTGGCCTCTGAGTACAGCTTTAAAGGTTTCCCAGAATATTTCACTTTTATTGTAGTATGAAATATTGTTCCTAAAGAAATCTTGCCATTGTAATTTTAGCCAATTTATAAATTTGCTGTTATTACATAAATAATGAGGAAAAAAGAAACTAGAATTATGAGAGTTCTCTCTTTAATATAAATGGATATTAAGAGAAATTATCGCGTGATCCGAAATAATAATATCATAAATTTGAGGAGATAGACCTAGCTGAAGAAGCTGTTCTGAGACTAAGATATAATCAATCCTTGAGAATGTACAATGCGCTTTGGATTCACAAGAAAATGTTATGGTGTCAGGAAATTTGGTCCTCCAAATGTCATTAAAGGGACAGTATACTGTAAAATAGTTTTTCCATTAATGTGTTTACAATTGCTTTTTTTACCAACTGCAGAGTAAAAAATGTATGAAAATTAGCTTTTTAAGGTTTATTTCTGTATATTAAAGCTCTGATTTTGTGTTTTGAAGCCACAGCCTAATAAAATAGGTTGAGCTTGTAGGTATAATCAGATCTCATTACTGTATCACATTGTGCACATATACCTGCTTCTTTATCTTATATATGTCCTTAAAACAATCACCAATACTTTGAGAGAACAATGGAAAATCAACATTTTATTACCTTATCTCTGCTTTATCACACTGGGAGTGTAATTTCTTCTGCTGGCTGTGTTTACAAAGTTATAGCTGGTACGCGCGGCCACAAACTTTCAGAATAGGTGGGGATACCACATGCTAAATTAACAATTTCAAATGCCAATATAAGGGTAAAGGAGCTACTTGTAAACAATTTAATACACTCCAGCAGGTAAAGTGGATCATTGGGAACAAATTAAAGGGGAGAACATTTTTGAGTAAACTGTCCCTTTAAGTTTAAGAAAAGAACAAAAGGTTTTAAAATATTTGCTAGCCTTCATATCTAGTCGTTTGCTCTGGGACATTCTATCAATATTCGGATAGAATACCATATTAAAATTCCCACCTAAAATAAGTCTATCACTACAATGAGGATATAATTTGTTTTGAATTATGTCCCAAAATCTGCAAGAAAACGGATTTGGACCATAGACATTGCATAAAATTAGTTCATATCCTCTAATCCGAATCTTCATAATGATAAATCTATTATCTGTATCACAAACAATACTAATAGTTTCAAATTCTAATTTCTTATTAAACAAGATAGCAACTCCACACTTCCGGCTCACACAAGTGGTTGCGATAACCCGTCCTACCCAACGTGATCTTAATTTAGGAAGTTCAGCCTCTTTAAGGTGGGTTTCTTGTAGAAATACAATGTCAGGGGAGTGTTTACCCAATAAAGATATACTTTGTTTACGTTTAATAGGGGATGTTATTAACCTTAATCTAATAGGCCACGATAGGTAAGGTAAAGATATATGTGAGGGTGAGGAGGGGGAAAAAAAAATGGGGAGAGGGAGGTACCGGGGAGAGAGAAGGAAGAAAAAAAAATTAAAAAAAATTGTATTTTAATAATAAAATCACATAAAACAAAACAAGACTTAAAACAACCTGGATAGAACATCTGTCTAACCAGAGACACCGCATAATTAGATAAGATCTGAAAATAATTGGAATATTATTATTTTAAAGTTTATCATGGATAAGAAAATCTCTAGCTTCTTTACTGTTATTAAGTGTGTTAATTCTGCCATTATTCTCCACAATTATTTTTGCTGGGTATATCATCCTAACTTTATATCCTTTGTCTATCAATTGTGGGAAGAAGGGGGACATCTCCTTTCTTTTTATCTGGGTTTCATTCGAGAAATCTTGAAAGAGAAGTATTTTGCGATTATCTATCATGAGTGGCAAGTTTTAACGGTAATATTTAAAATACTCTAATTTATCTTGGAAATTTAGGACTTTAAATATAAGCATCCTATCTCGGCTAGGGCCCGCTTGATTAGATCTATTTGCTCCTACTCTATGTGCTCTTTCTATAGGAATGGGTAGTTTTTCTTTAGGAAAACCTAACATTTGAGGGAGAAGCTGGGAAGTAAAATGGATTAGGTCATCATAAGCCGGTGTTTCGGGGAGGCCCACTAATCGAATATTATTGCGCCTAGCGCGGTCTTCAATATCCTCAATTTTAGCTGTTAGAGTAAGTAATTTATTATCATGTTTGTTGACTACTTCTTCTTGACTATTAAGTTGATCCTCTATATTAGAGATCCTTTCCTCAGCCTCTGTTAGTCTAGAGGCAAACTGTTTTAGATCGGATGCTATTGCTGCAATTTCATTTGTAATGCCATCTAATTCCTTTTTAATTGAATCTAGCTGGGGGGAAAAAAATTCCGATAATTGCATCATTAATGCTGGATACTCCTGAGGAGTGGCTTGGGTTTCAGCAATGCTATCAGAGCTATTATCTAATATTTTGGACTTCTTATCTTTGCTTTTGGCGGCATAATTGGTGATCGTGTGTTAGAATGAGTGAGAAATTTTTCCATATAGGAAAAAGAATACTTGTGTGTGTGTGTGTGTGTGTGTATATATATATATATATATATATATATATATATATATATATATATATATAATATAAATAAATAGATGTAGTGATGTTCAAAAACTAAGTAGCTTAGATAAATAGTGTAGTGAAGATAAAAAAAGAAAAGAAAAAAAAAAAAACTAAAGTGTTTACAAATTAAGTAAGTGTAGCAATTGAGCTCCTAATAAGTGCGATGGTGAAAATAGTGTAGTTAAGCATGTACTAGCAATATTATTATAAGGTGCCAAAATTACAATAAACTATCAGCAAATATCCAAAAGAATATGTCATCACTGATACTTGATGTCAAAAGGAAAAAGGTAGAGAAAAAAAAAAAAAAAAGAATTTGCTTTTCAAATTTTCATACACAGCACATTTAAAGAAGAGTCTATGATATCTTTACAGCACGTACAGATAAACCAATGTAAAGTTGTGTGGCTATAAGATCTGAGGGATTTCTCCTAAATATAAACTCTTTTTTCTAAATTACAGAATCTACTAACTTAAATATATATATGCATGTAATCAATATAGCCTTTATGGCTCTTAAATTCAAAACAAAATAGCTAACCAACAGTAATTAGACAACTAATTTTAAGATACCAAGCATCATATCGTCATAGCATATCATGTAAAACAGTTTAAAGGCCTAAATAGTGAAACTTTATGATACTAGACTTAGTACCAAAATCCAAACCAGCTAACTTGACTTGTCTTTATTTTTACACACTTTGTATGGGGCCTTTTTACAGCCACAAGGTTTACAGAAACAACAACAACAACAAAAATTTAAAAAAAAGCTGGATAGTGTCTCTTTATGCCAACAGATTGACAACTGGATAGCGTCTCTTTTAACTTACCAAGTAGTTATATCTTAAACTTAATCACATCATCCATTACTTATGGGATACCAATACCAAAGCGAAAGTACACGGATGATGGGAGGGACAAGGCAGGGATTAAGCAGAAGGAACCACTGCCTGAAGAACCTTTCTCCCAAAAACAGCCTCCGAAGAAGCAAAAGTATCAAATTTGTAAAATTTTGAAAAAGTGTGAAGCGAAGACCAAGTCGCGGCCTTGCAAATCTGTTCAACAGAGGCCTCATTTTTAAAGGCCCAGGTGGAAGCCACAGCTCTAGTAGAATGAGCTGTAATTCTTTCAGGGGGCTGCTGTCCAGCAGTCTCATAGGCTAGGCGTATAATACTCCGAAGCCAAAAGGAAAGAGAGGTTGCCGAAGCTTTTTGACCTCTCCTCTGTCCAGAATAAAACGACAAACAGGGAAGATGTTTGACGAAAATCTTTAGTAGCTTCTAAGTAAAACTTCAACGCACGGACTACGTCCATATTATGTAAAAGACGTTCCTTCTTTGAAGAAGGATTAGGACACAATGATGGAACAACAATCTCTTGATTGATATTCTTGTTAGAAACCACCTTAGGAAAAAACCCAGGTTTGGTACGCAGAACTACCTTATCTGCATGAAAAATTAGATAAGGAGAATCACATTGTAAGGCAGATAGCTCTGAGACTCTCCGAGCCGAGGAAATAGCCATCAAAAACAGAACTTTCCAAGATAAAAGCTTAATATCAATGGAATGAAGGGGTTCAAACGGAACTCCTTGAACTTTAAGAACCAAGTTTAAGCTCCATGGGGGAGCAACAGGTTTAAACACAGGCTTAATTCTAACCAAAGCCTGACAAAATGCCTGGACGTCTGGAACTTCTGCCAGACGCTTGTGAAAAAGAATAGACAGAGCAGAAATCTGTCCCTTTAAGGAACTAGCTGATAATCCTTTGTCCAAACCCTCTTGGAGAAAGGAAAATATCCTAGGAATCCTAACCTTACTCCATGAGTAATTCTTGGATTCACACCAGTAAAGATATGTACGCCATATCTTGTGATAGATTTTCCTGGTAACAGGCTTTCATGCCTGTATTAAGGTATCAATGACTGACTCGGAGAAGCCACGCTTTGATAGAATCAAGCGTTCAATCTCCATGCAGTCAGTCTCAGAGAAATTAGATTTGGATGATTGAAAGGACCTTGTATTAGAAGGTCCTGTCTTAGAGGCAGAGTCCATGGTGGAAAGGATAACATGTCCACTAGGTCTGCATACCAGGTCCTGCGTGGCCACGCAGGCGCTATTAGAATCACCGATGCTCTCTCCTGTTTGATTTTGGCAATCAGTCGAGGGAGCAGAGGAAACGGTGGAAACACATAAGCCAGGTTGAAGAACCAAGGCGCTGCTAGAGCATCTATCAGCGTCGCTTCTGGGTCCCTGGACCTGGATTCGTAACAAGGAAGCTTGGCGTTCTGGCGAGACGCCATGAGATCCAACTCTGGTTTTTCCCAATGATGAATCAACTGAGCAAACACCTCCGGATGGAGTTCCCACTCCCCCGGTTGAAAAGTCTGACGACTTAGAAAATCTGCCTCCCAGTTCTCCACGCCTGGGATATGGATTGCTGACAGGTGGCAAGAGTGAGTCTCTGCCCAGCAAATTATTTTTGAGACTTGTAACATCGCTAGGGAACTCCTGGTTCCCCCTTGATGGGTGATGTAAGCCACAGTCGTGATATTGTCCGACTGAAATCTGATGAACCTCAGTGTTGCTAACTGAGGCCAAGCCAGAAGAGCATTGAATATTGCTCTTAACTCCAGAATATTTATTGGAAGGAGTTTCTCCTCCTGAGTCCACGATCTCTGTGCCTTCAGGGAGTTCCAGACTGCACCCCAACCTAGAAGGCTGGCATCTGTTGTTACAATTGTCCAATCTGGCCTGCGAAAGGTCATACCCTCGGACAGGTGGACCCGAGACAACCACCAGAGAAGAGAATCTCTGGTCTCTTGATCCAGATTTAGCAGAGGGGACAAATCTGTGTAATCCCCATTGCACTGACTTAGCATGCATAATTGCAGCGGTCTGAGATGTAGGCGCGCAAATGGCACTATGTCCATTGCCGCTACCATTAAGCCGATCACCTCCATACACTGAGCCACCGAAGGGCACGGAATGGAATGAAGAATACGGCAAGCATTTAGAAGCTTTGATAACCTGGACTCCGTCAGGTAAATTTTCATCTCTACAGAATCTATAAGAGTCCCTAAGAAGGAGACTCTTGTGAGTGGGGATAGAGAACTCTTTTCCTCGTTCACTTTCCACCCGTGCGATCTCAGAAATGCCAGAACTATCTCTGTATGAGACTTGGCAATTTGAAAGCTTGACGCCTGTATCAGGATGTCGTCTAGATACGGAGCCACCGCTATGCCTCACGGTCTTAGAACCGCCAGAAGTGAGCCCAGAACCTTTATAAAGATTCTCGGGGCTGTAGCCAACCCGAAGGGAAGAGCTACAAATTGGTAATGCCCGTCTAGAAAGGCAAACCTTAGGAACCGATGATGATCTTTGTGAATCGGTATGTGAAGGTAGGCATCCTTTAAGTCAACTGTGGTCATGTACTGACCCTCTTGGATCATGGGTAGGATGGTCCGAATAGTTTCCATTTTGAAAGATGGAACTCTGAGGAATTTGCTTAAGATCTTTAGATCCAAAATTGGTCTAAAGGTTCCCTCTTTTTTGGGAACCACAAACAGATTTGAATAAAAACCCTGTCCTTGTTCCGTCCGCGGAACTGGATGGATCACTCCCATTACTAGGAGGTCTTGCACACAGCGTAGGAATGCCTCTTTCTTTATCTGATTTGCAGATAACCTTGAAAGATGAAATCTCCCTTGTGGAGGGGAAGCTTTGAAGTCCAGAAGATATCCCTGAGACATGATCTCCAACGCCCAGGGATCCTGAACATCTCTTGCCCACACCTGGGCGAAGAGAAAAAGTCTGCCCCCTACTAGATCCGTCGCCGGATAGGGGGCCGTTCCTTCATGCCGTCTTAGAGGCAGCAGCAGGCTTTCTGGCCTGCTTGCCTTTGTTCCAGGACTGGTTAGGTTTCCAGGCCTGCTTAGATTGAGCAAAAGCTCCCTCTTGTCTTGAAGCGGAGGAAGTTGATGCTGCACCTGCCTTGGAATTTCGAAAGGCACGAAAATTAGACTGTTTGGCCTTTGATTTGGCCCTGTCCTGAGGAAGGGTATGACCCTTACCTCCAGTAATGTCAGCAATAATTTCTTTCAAACCAGGCCCGAATAAGGTCTGCCCCTTGAAAGGAATGTTGAGTAATTTAGACTTTGAAATCACATCAGCTGACCAGGATTTGAGCCATAGCGCCCTACGCGCCTGGATGGCGACTCCGGAATTCTTAGCCGTTAGTTTAGT
This sequence comes from Bombina bombina, assembly GCF_027579735.1. NCBI lineage: Eukaryota > Metazoa > Chordata > Amphibia > Anura > Bombinatoridae > Bombina > Bombina bombina. Next base: position 478,106,235 of record NC_069504.1, on the reverse strand, counting down.
CAAATGAACAATGGCATCAGAAACAAATGAGTTAGCTAGCTTAAGAGTTCTAAGCTTGTCAACAATTTCAGTCAAAGGAGCTGTATGGATGGCCTCTTCCAGGGCCTCAAACCAGAATGCCGCCGCAGCAGTGACAGGCGCAATGCATGCAAGGGGCTGTAAAATAAAACCTTGTTGAATAAACATTTTCTTAAGGTAACCCTCTAATTTTTTATCCATTGGATCTGAAAAAGCACAACTGTCCTCAACCGGGATAGTGGTACGCTTTGCTAAAGTAGAAACTGCTCCCTCCACCTTAGGGACAGTCTGCCATAAGTCCCGTGTAGTGGCATCTATTGGAAACATTTTTCTAAATATAGGAGGTGGGGAAAAGGGCACACCGGGCCTATCCCACTCCTTACTAATAATTTCTGTAAGCCTTTTAGGTATTGGAAAAACATCAGTACTCACCGGCACTGCATAGTATTTATCCAGCCTACACAATTTCTCTGGCACTGCAATTGTGTCACAGTCATTCAGAGCAGCTAATACCTCCCCAAGCAATACACGGAGGTTCTCAAGCTTAAATTTAAAATTAGAAATCTCTGAATCAGGTCTCCCCGAATCAGAGACGTCACCCACAGACTGAAGCTCTCCGTCCTCAGGTTCTGCATGACATGGCTCTTACAGCATCTACGCGCTCTGTATCTCGTCTAACCCCAGAGCTATCGCGCTTGCCTCTCAATTCAGGCAATCTGGATAATACCTCTGACAGGGTATTATTCATGATTGCAGCCATGTTCTGCAAAGTAATCGCTATGGGCGTCCCTGATGTACTTGGCGGCATATTAGCGTGCTTCCCTTGAGCGGGAGGCGAAGGGTCCGACACGTGGGGAGAGTTAGTCGGCATAACTTCCCCCTCGACAGACCCCTCTGGTGACAATTCTTTTATAGATAAAGACTGATCTTTACTGTTTAAGGTGAAATCAATACATTTAGTACACATTCTCCTATGGGGCTCCACCATGGCTTTTAAACATAATGAACAAGTATCCTCTGTTTCAGATATGTTTGTACAGACTAGCAATGAGACTAGCAAGCTTGGAAAACACTTTAAAGCAAGTTAACAAGCAATATAAAAAAATGTTACTGTGCCTTTAAGAGAAACACATTTTGACAAAATTTGAAATAACAGTGAAAAAAGGCAGTTACACTAACAAAATTTTTACAGTGTATGTAACAAGTCAGCAGAGCATTGCACCCACTTGCAAATGGATGATTAACCCCTTAATAACAAAAACAGAATAATAAATGACAAAAACGTTTTTTAAACAGTCACAACAACTGCCACAGTCTACTGTGATTGTTACCCTCCTCAAACACGACTTTGAAGCCTTTTGAGCCCTTCAGAGATGTCCTGTATCATGCAGAGGGAAGCTGAATGTCTCTGTCAGTATTTTTAGCTGCACAGAAAAGCACTAAAATAGGCCCTTCCGACTCATATTGCAACAGTGGAAAGCTTCAGGAAACTGTCTCTAGGCAGAAATCAAACCAGCCATGTGGAAAAAAACTAGGCCCCAATAAATTTTGTCACCAAACATATATAAAAACGATTAACATGCCAGCAAACATTTTATATTACATTTTTATAAGAGTATGCATCTCTATTAATAAGCCTGATACCAGTAGCTATCACTGCATTTAAGGCTTTACTTACATTAATCCGGTATAAGCAGCATTTTCTAGCAAATTCCATCCCTAGAAAAATATTAACTGCACATACCTTATTGCAGGAAAACCTGCACGCCATTCCCTCTCTGAAGTTACCTCACTCCTCAGAATATGTGAGAACAGCCATGCATCTTAGTTACTTCTGCTAAGATCATAGAAAATGCAGGCAGATTCTTCTTCTAAATACTGCCTGAGATAAACAGCACACTCCGGTACCATTTAAAAATAACAAACTTTTGATTGAAGAAATAAACTAAGTATAAAACACCACTCTCCTCTTACGACCTCCATCTTTGTTGAGGGTTGCAAGAGAATGACTGGATATGGCAGTTAGGGGAGGAGTTATATAGCAGCTCTGCTGTGGGTGATCCTCTTGCAACTTCCTGTTGGGAAGGAGAATATCCCATAAGTAATGGATGATCCGTGGACTGGATACACTTAACAAGAGAAAACTGAACAAGAGATTAAACTAGTTGGGCATGTTTTTACACAAACTATGGCTAGATTACAATCAACACAGCCAAAGGACTCAGTATTTATTAAAAACCCCACATGTATTACAATCATGCACATGTACATTGTAATAAGCCAAAGGAAGTCTTGGAGCTGTTAACCTACTCCAATCTACACCAGCTACCTACAAAGGCAAACATCTGTTCAGATTCCCCTAAGCCCCACACTCTAAAACTTGAAACTTCAATGTTCCAGCCAACCAAAGTTAAAAATGCCCAAGGAGTCTCTCAAAGTAATCTTTCTCCATACATTCCTCTGTAACAAATGAGAGGCACAGAGTAGAAAAACAACTTCAGAATGTAAAGAAATATAAGAACTATGAATGTCCAACAAAACATCCATTTGGTTTCTCTTCTTAAGTAAAAAAAAAGTGTATTAATTAATTTTTAATTAAGCAACAAAAAAGCAAACATACTATAAACTATACTTCTACTAGTACACATGAAGCAGCTGTAAACACAAACTGTTTTTCTATAAAGCCTTTTCTGTTTCTACAACATATTTATGTTGTCATATAATAAAATCTTTCAAACTCATTTTAACTCATTTCTATTTGCACATATCCAACAGTCTTAATCACTGACAAAAACCCATCCTACAACAATCATTAGGGCACTGAAATATCAATGTTATCTTCTATTCTTATATTAACACTTCACATCTGAGATTCCTGCAACTCAACGATAAATGTAATTGTTACTATGTCTTGCTGATCTTACCGTGTAAAAACCCAAGTTTCTTAAAAGGGTTTTCATTAGTATTTCTGCCAAATGGGTGTCTGGGTGGCTTCCCGGTGCTGCATTGTTGGGGTCTGACATTGATCCATAAGCCATTTGTAGGGAAGTGACATCAGGAGAGTCAGATGGAGAGCTGTATCCCAATAAAGATGCCACATGTGTGTGATCCTGCAGGCTGGTTAAGATGATATCCAGTTGCATCCTCTGTAATATACAACATTAGAGATTAGAATATGTGTAATATTATAAAAGTAGACAGCAATTACTCAAGCAAGATTGTTTCCGGTGATCATAATTACTCTGAACTGTAATGTGTGTTTATGTGATGTTTTTGTTTATCAACTGTATTTTTGAAATGGACCCAAACACGCACAGGGAGCAAAATGGTAAAAAAAAAATAAAAAAAAAAATTGGATTATTATACATTGTATTATTGTACATATAGTTAAAGGCCTATGAAGGAAAGTACGTGTAGAAAGTGATGAGGTAATAGTAAGTCATCCAATTAAAGACAGACTGAAACTTCATAACAACTGTTCATCAGTCCCCCTTCTCCTCTCCTTCAGATTTTCCCACTTAGACAAGCAAACAGAGAAAGCTATAGGGGCAATGAAACAGAAGAAGACAGACCAGAAGCACCACACTAGTAAAAGAGGCTCTTCATCTGCCTTCGGTGTCTTATTTTCTCACATTCCTCATGACAGAAGATAAACTAGGACATGATTCTAGACAACTGGGTCAGTACCAAAGCAATAAGAATCATCACACTGGAGGACATACTGATCTGGAAATGAAAAGGATCATAACCACTCCAACAAACAGAACAAGAAAAGGGGACAATAAAAAAAAAACATGGATTGTAAATCTCAGCTGCTAAAGACTGAGATGCAGATGCAAACAAATTGAAGCAGAAACTAAAAGAAGCCCCACAAGGCCTTAAAAAAGTGTTTACGTGACACTCCAGCTATTTCTTTTTGAGCAATAATATGTATTAAACTAGTGCCTGGAAGCCGTATGTGTAATAAGGGGAAGGTTGGAATGTGGAGCTCTGCACATATCTCGAGTCTTAACTGTTTAGGGGTTTTGTATTCCTTTAAAGGGACATAAATCCCACGTTTTTTCTTTCTTGTTTCAGATAGAGAATACAATTTTAGAACAACTTTCCAATTGACTTCTATTATCAATTTTGCTTCATTCTATTGGTATTGTTATCCAAGGGGCAGCAATGAACTAATGGAAGCTAGCAGAAAAGATCAGAAAGCCAATGATAAGAGGTATAGTTGTGCAGTCACCAATCAGCAGATAGCTCTCAACTCCTCTGCCTACCCAGGTGTGATTTTCAACAAATGATACCAAGAGATTGAAGCAAATAAGCTAAAAGAAGTAAATTGGAAAGTTGTTTAAAATTGTAAGCTCTGTCCGAATCTTAAAAGAAACTTTTAGGGTCATGTCCCTTTAACACCAGTGTTTCAAAATTGCTGAAGTGTAAAAAAAGAGAAAAAAGGGAATTTCAAGGCGGATTTAAAAACACTTTTCTTGTTTATTGAATATGGAGCACAAGGGGTGAATAACACACAATCTGACATATTTTGTGCTAGCAATTCATAAGAGATTAGGTGCAGAACTGACTTCATCCAGGTTTGCCTAGTATAAAGTTTACGCATGGGCAAACTGCAAAGCACCCTTGCGCATCCTCTATCCTCTATCTCCCAACTGCTAATCTCAGAATTTCTTATATGACTAAGAATAATTTATTATAGTAGGGTATCTTAAAGAGTAAAATGAAGGCAGAGTAGTTGGAATGCAGTTCTCTTAAATCTTCAGTGAAAATCAACACACAGCCGGGTCATTTGCTGACAGTTCTACCTAGTTCAAGCTCTACTGGAACATATAAAACACTAGAAATAAACTGCAGGATAATACTGGCCCTGCCATGTTATACTGTGGGACAATCTGATCTCAACCGGTCATATCCAAATATACAATGTGAGGAATGAACAAAAACAGGAAAAGATCACTAAAATCCATAAATACTAGAACTTAAATCCTACAATCTAGATCAGGGTTTTTCAAACCAGTCTTCAGGCCTCCCTAACAGGCCACATTTTCAAGATTAACTTGGGTGAGAGCAGGTTAATAACCCTGTTTACTAATCGGCTGTTTATTTAAACTGTGCTCCAGTTCAGATATCCTGAAATTCTGGCCTGTTAGGGGGCTAAGGACAGGTTGGAAAACCCCTGATCTAGATCCTTTCACGATAGGTCCTGAAATAAATTGATGCCTGACAGGCCAAACTAAAAGCACAATACCACACAAATATTTTGGCTGCTCTGGGCACCTGTAGTTATACCCAAGCTCAGAGATTCCATTCAGACACTAGCGGGCAGAACTAATACCCGGAGTACGATTAAATTGAATGCATATAAGCGCAATATTGTGTGTGCTTTTATAATGGTGTAATAAACCACCTTTATTTTGAGATGTGCTGCTTTCTTCTGTGTTTGTTATCAAAAGAAAGCAAATCCAATTCTAGCTACACCAAGTTACTGGAGTATGTAGCCAGAGGCAGACTGGTCATTATTTAATACCTGGCATCACAGCTTGATTAAGGCCACATTTTGGTGAAATTCATTCAACGCAAAATTACTCATGGGCAGAATCTGTCCAAAGCAAGGTCACACGAATGAAACAAATCACACTTTTATTTTAGATATCAAATTAATAATCAACATAGCCAAGTAACAATTCTATTCTATTAAAAAAAAGGCTTAAAAATTAAAAACCTACAGACAATGTAGCCAGTCTATGGATAAATTATCTTATACATGGTTGACAATGATCAATCTGTGATTTCACCAATCACAAGTTGAAAAATAGAAGAAAATAAGTATTCAGGCCCATACTATAGTACAATTCATCTCTAAAAATAAGTATCATCCTAGAAGTTTAATGGTTGTTAATGTATATTCATACTTGGCCTTTAGACAGACTTTCCCATCGGTCAGGTCCTTGGGGCAGAAGTGAATGCAGCAACTCCATTCTCTCCCGTAAAGGTGGCAACAACATTGTGGCTCCAACAGACAGTGTCTCGATGACAACCTGTTGATGAAAAGAATTAGACACTGGAGATTAGTACTTCTTGAATCAAGGCTTAACAGAGCTTTTTCATACTGAATATCTGATAAATGCAAGATGGTCAACCAGACATTTCTATTCTTGCACTACTAAAACTAATAAATACATAATAAACTGGAAGAGTTTCAGCCATAAAGGACTTCAGCTGCACCCTTGCCAAAGACTGCTTTTTGACAACTTGCACTTGGTTATGGCATTGTTAATCTATTGAGCATAGAAAGGTGACCTCACCTCCTGGATTTCATCTGGGACACTGGCATCCATGAGCCGGAAGAGCAAGTTGCGGAGGGGGCCTGCCTGACGTCCTAGGATGCTGGTGGCAACTCCCCCAGCTAAAGCAAGAGCCAAGTGGTTGGACAGCATCTTTAGGCAGAGCTTTAGGAAGTTATGATGTTCTCTAAAAGGAAAAAAAAAGTTCTTAGTTGGGAGTGTGTTATGAGCAATATATTATCTTGTAAATTCACCCCTGTAATATAACTCATTTGTGGAGTCAATGCTGCAAGTCATACTACCTACATAAACTAAAAGAGAACTATTTTCTCTAAAAAGGCCAACCTTACATTTCTAATACTTTATGGAGTCTACATTGTAATGTTGAGATCCTGCATACTTTATTGCACAACAGAAGTACAAAAAAAATAGAAAAAATAGGCCTATAAAATCATCCCCCCACATACACACACAATAATCTCTGTCAACACAGAGGTGAAATTCAAGATCTTCACATTTGGATCACATTCTTGTAAAATACTTGCAATAGAGTCAATATGCAACAAAACATTAAACAGATTTCATATCTGCTTAGAGGGACAGTGTACTATAAACTGCTCTCACTTTAAATGTGTTCCCAGTAATTAATTGTACCCACTGTAGTGTATTAAATTGTTTGCAAATAGCTCCTTTACCTTTAATCGGTCACCACCTATACTGAAATATAATGGCTACAGAAAAGTGATGTAACAAAGATCCAGCAGAAGACAGGTACTAAAAATGTTCATTTTCAATTGTTATCTCACTACAGAAATAAGATAAGGGTGTCTGTGTTTATATAATGTGATAAGTTAAAGAGATCCACTTTTCTAGCAAGCTCGGACCATTTTAATGGGTACCAGCTTCAATTAGCAAAAAAAAAAAAAAACTATTTCATATACAACAATAAATATAGATAAGCAATTTCCCATACTTTAAATACTCAATTTTACAGTACACTGCAACTGCTCATTATTTATTTTCAGTATTTAATTGTACATATTAAAAATAAATAATCCATAGACTGGGTAACCTTATTCTTTCTATAAATCATTTGCCATTTTCTTTATATTTTACATGAAAAAACCTACAGGTCATATCTCCTTCCAGCATAAGCCAAATGTAAAACCCAATACTTGATCTGCGACAATGAAAAAATAGCTATAGCACAGGGCCATATTTTGTCAATTTATGCAGAAACATGTGGTACCTAGATGAGGGGAAAGGTGGTGGTGGGACATCACTGTTAATCTTCTCACAGTATCTCTCCAGGAAGGAGCGAAGGTGAAAGAAAGTGCTCTCTTCAAGATCTACACAGTAGGGCCGGTGCCAGGCAACAACTTGTCTGAAAATAAATAAACAAAATACAAATGAATTAAAATCACAATAATATAAAATGAACACAAGGTTTATCAGACTGCTGGAGCCATTTAATTTAAATGTGCAGAGCTAATGTAGCAAAGGGACAATATGTGCACAAGTAAATGTACTCACACATCAGAAAGACCAATCAGTTATACTGTGAATTAGAACTACAGGTGAAACTTCGAAAAAATTAGAATATTGTGCAAAAGTTCATTTATTTCATTAATGCAACTTAAAAGGTGAAACTAATATATGAGATAGACTCATTACATGCAAAGCAAGATAGTTCAAGCCGTGATTTGTCATAATTATGATGATTATGGCTTACAGCTCATGAAAACCCCAAAACCACAATCTCAGAAAATTAGAATATTACATGCAATCAATAAAACAAGGATTGTACATAGAACAATATCCGACCTCTGAAAAGTATAAGCATGCATACTGTATGTACTCAGTACTTGATTTGGGCCCCTTTTGCAGCAATTACTGCCTCAATGCGGTGTGGCATGGAAGCTATCAGCTTGTGGCACTGCTGAGGTGTTATGGAAGACCAGGATGCTTCAATAGCGGCCTTCAGCTCTTCTGCATTGTTCGGTCTCATGTCTCATCTTTCTCTTGGCAATGCCCCACAGATTCTCTATGCGGTTCAGGCCAGGCGAGTTTGCTGGCCAATAAAGTACAGTACAGTAATCCCACGGTCATTGAACCAGGTTTTGGTGCTTTTGGCAGTGTGGGCAGGTGCCAAGTCCTGCTGGAAAATGAAGTCAGCATCCCCATAGAGCTCGTCTGCGGAAGGAAGCATGAAGTGCTCCAAAATCTCCTGGTAGACGGCTGCGTTGACCCTGGATTTAATGAAGCACAGTGGACCAACACCAGCAGATGACATGGCTCCCCAAATCAACACAGACTGTGGAAAATTCACACTGGACTTCAAGCATCTTGCAGTGTGTGCTTCTCCATTCTTCCTCCATACTCTGGGTCCTTGGTTTCCAAATGAGATGCAAAATTTGCTCTCATCAGAAAAGAGGACTTTGGACCACTGAGCAACAGACCAGGTCTGTTTTTCTTTAGACCAGGTAAGACGCTTCTGACGTTGTTTGTTGTTCAGGAGTGGCTTGACAAGAGGAATACAACATTTGAAGCCCATGTGCAGGATCCGTCTGTGTGTAGTGGCTCTTGATGCACTGACTCCAGCCTCAGTCCACTCCTTGTGAAAGTCCCCAACACTTTTGAATGGCCTTTTCCTGACAATCCTCTCCAGCCTGTGGCCATCCCTGCTGCTTGTGCACCTTTTTATTCCACACTTTTCCCTTCCACATAACTTTCTATTAATGTGCTTTGATACAGCACTTTGGGAACATCCAACTTCTTTTGCAATTACCTTTTGAGGCTTTCCCTCCTTATGGAGGGTGTCAATGATGGTTTTCTGCACAACTGTCAGGTCAGCAGTCTTTCCCATGATTGTGATTCCTACTGAACCAGACTGAGAGACCATATAAAGGCGCAGGAACCCTTTGCAGGTGTTATGGCTTAATTAGCTGATTAGAGTGGGACACGCCCTTTATTCACGGAGACACATAATGTGTACGTATGCTGGAAAAAGTCTATTGCTCCAAAATTATAAAAGAAATATCATCACCAGACATAGAACTCTATCGGCATTACGCACATATTAGTCTTCATAGTATTTTTAGTTGCCCATAACCAACATTGGCCTAGTTTCCATTGAGGTGCAAAAATGTGGAAACACAAAAATTATCCATAGACTTTAATAGAGATAAATGTTTCTACCACCAGTTTCCAAACTTTACCACCTCAATGGAAACTAGCCCATAGTCTCTGCTATGCTTCAATGCTACACTTGTGAACAGAGTCAATACCTGGATAATCTCCTTTGGCTACTTTAAAATATTACAAACTCTGCTGTGTTAAGTGGTTTGGCTCAGTATTAATGGATATAGTGAGGAATATTTTGTTACTGCGTATAACATTTATTGAAGTGAATGTCATATATTATAGGCACATTTTCAATGTTTGCTGTTATTAAATGTTAGGTGGTACCATCAACAATAATTTTAAGGATGTGTTGGGGGAATTTGTTCACTAGAGTGGAAGGATTTTTACTTGAATAAAAACAATTTTTGTATTCTCATACATTTTTTTTTTGCTTAAGTCCCTTTCTTTTTGGGAGAGGAGTTAATGTATCTTCTCCCCTTTCTTTCTCACAATTTTTGAAACTAATATTTGAATTAAGGGTCAGCACCAATAACCATGTGAAGGGTTATAATTATGGATAGAAATTTTATGAAGGCTTTTTTAGCGGGTATGTTTTTTCTCTCTCCATACCTTATTGGCTAAAGATCGATTGTCTGTCCACCAGGATAGAGATTGCTTTACTGATGAATCCAGAACAATTTGTTGGTCTAATTTCAGATAATTCCTTGTCCATTGTCTTAGCATAGACAGTTGAAGAGGACGTAAATGAAAGTGAACAAATAGAACTGCGTCCAACACCACCACCATTAGTCCCACCATTTACATGCACTGAGTTACTGTTGGATAGTACGCTGAAGAAGAGAACATGCATTCTGAAGTTTTAGTCTGCTTGAGTCTATTAAAGACAGGCACATGGAAATGGAGTCTATGGAAACTCCCAGAAAACAAGTTGGTAGCTGGAGACAAAGAGCTCTTTAGGACATTTATCTTCCAACTATGATCTTGTAGGAAAGATAGTTGTCTCTGAGTATAAGCGATCGCTAGAGACAGGGATGGAGCCAGATGAAGAATTTTGTCTAGGTATGGGGCTATGATCACAGCCAACAAGGTTCCCAAAACTTAGGTGAATATGCGAGGAGCGGTGGCTAATCCAAAAGGAAGAGCTACAAACTGGTAAAGCTTGTTCTGAAATGCAAATCAGAGGAACTGATAATAGTCCTTGTAAATAGGGATATCAAGGTATGTATCCTTCAAATCTATTGTAGACAGTAATTGAACCTGTTGGACTAGAGGTACAATTGAGTAGTACAGGGAGGAGAGAGGGCTTAAAAGCTCTTGTTGTTTGGGGATCTTTGCCTCCTCCTAGTGGTACGAATTTAATCCCAAACATCAAGGTTCGTGGACTCTCACCATCATATGAAAGAGAGCAGCTCCTCCAAGCAGAAAATTCAAAACTGAAAGGAGAGAGAAGTGGCAGAAGTAGGAGATATTTTATGTTTAACAGTTTGATTAACATTTCTGTCTATTTAAACTTACTATTTAACCAATTTTCTATAGTTATCTTCTTCATGTGATGTAAGAATGAATGGTGAGGTAACAATGAAAGTGTACAAAAAACGGTAATGTCTTACTTATTTTATAAAAACGTACGTAATGGAATATAGGATGTGTGTATTTTACCTGTCTCTGGGCAGTGCTGTCCAAGCCAGGCTGTGTGATGTGCCTGCAGAAATCTGCTGAATGGCTACTCCATCTAGTCCGCTCACCTTCTTTGGTTTGGTTATTGGGCCGGTAGAATTTCCCTGGCCACACTGTCCCATTGAATTGTTGCCCCATGCATACACTTCATTGTCTAAAAGCAGCAATAATGTAAATGCAGATAAAAAATATATTTCATACATTTTTTTTTAATGCTTACCATATTTAATGTTGATGAGATTCATAATTTATTTAAAATATAAGTTCCCTTGCCAGCAACAAAACTGGACTATAAAGGAGGGTCTTTGTGGGAGGTTGTCCCATTAAATAAACTACAGATAAAAGTGGTCTATGCTGAATCCATCTCAGTGAGTCATCTGATATACACCATGTAGGAAATTGTGAAAATAATATGCATCATGTGGGGAAATGTGTGACTAATTTCCCCAGTAACTGAATTGGTGGTGAGGGGTAAGTTTTTGTATGCATTGTGTCATTAAAGCGACATAAAACAAGTTGGGATAGATACAAAATATAATGTACTTTAATTACAAACTTATACTGCAGTGCCATGTCATTAACCCTTTCTTTTTAGTTTCTGAATTGTAAAGCTCCAACTCCCCCCACACATTTCCTTCTATGGCTGTATCTATATTTATTGTTCTTTTGGTAGAATGCAAAAGTGAATAGGGATTATCTGGTGGAGCATGCCTAGAAGCTATGAACTCAGTTGAATTGCAATGCTTGTGTCTAAACACTGATAAGAGGGGTGAGGTTGGCTGTTCCAGACAGCTTAGCTATGTAATTCATTTTGCTTATGTTTGAAAATCATTTTAAAATACTTGCCAGCAATTTTTAAACAATTTTTTTATGCAAACTATTATAAATGAATTAGCCCTTTTAGGATATGCACAGATCTCAATCTGTTTTATATCACAAAGTGTACCTGCTAAGCACTTTCCCACCTGGGTGCTTAGCAGATTTAACAGATCCCCAAGACTTATACCGTTGGAAAGGTTAGGCGATTACCTTTGCAACGGTCTTAGATGCCTGAAATACAGCATGCCCCCTTTCCCTATACTTTGCATTGTCCATTTTAAATAAAGTTGCACGATGATGTCATCACGTCATTGTGCATGACATCACCATGAAAATGTGAAGCCCTCCGGGGTAGGAGCAAATCTCCGGGGTAGGAACAAATGGAAGCCTCCATATCTCCCTCAAGGAGCCGTCGTTAGCACCTGAGTGAGACAATTTGTGACAGCTCAGAGCCGTCGTTAGCACTCAAGAGGTTAATGTATAATCCTCTATCACTTAAAGGGACATGAAACCCCAAAAATTTATTTTACGATTCAGATAGAGAATATAATTTTAAACAACTTTCCAATTTACTTTTATTATTTAATTTGCTTCCTTCTTTGTTATCCTTTGCGGAAATGTTTATCTTGGAAAGCTCAGGAGCAGCAAAGAACCTAGGTTCTAGCTGCTGATTGGTGGCTGCATATATATACCAACTCTATTTGGCTCACCCATGTGTTCAGTCAGCAACCAGTAGTGCATTGCTGCTCATTCAACAAAGTATTCCAAGAGAAGAAAGAAAAATTGATAATAGCAGTAAATTAGAAAGTTGCTTAAAATTGCATGCATCTGAATCATGAAAGAAAAAAAATGATTTTCATATCCCTTTAAACTGGCAAACTAATACATAAAGCCATCATTTAAAAACCACAAGATATACATACCATGTGACAGAGCCAAGCAGTGACTGTCTCCAATAGAAATATCCACTATTCTGGTAGCTGCCAGCTCCTCAATGAGTTTGGGCCTTAGTGCTGTTGCTTCTGAAGATCCACAACCCAGACATGCTCCACAACCCCAAGCATATACCTAGACACAAAGGATATTCTAAGCATTAACAATGGTCCAGAAAACTACAAAAACGTAATTTATGTAAGAACTTACCTGATAAATTCATTTCTTTCATATTAGCAAGAGTCCATGAGCTAGTGACGTATGGGATATACATTCCTACCAGGAGGGGCAAAGTTTCCCAAGCCTCAAAATGCCTATAAATACACCCCTCACCACACCCACAAATCAGTTTAACGCACAGCCAAGAAGTGGGGTGATAAGAAAAAAGTGTGAAAGCATAAAAAATAAGGAATTGGAATAATTGTGCTTTATACAAAAAAATCATAACCACCACAAAAAAGGGGTGGGCCTCATGGACTCTTGCTAATATGAAAGAAATGAATTTATCAGGTAAGTTCTTACATAAATTATGTTTTCTTTCATGTAATTAGCAAGAGTCCATGATCTAGTGACGTATGGGATAATGAATACCCAAGATGTGGATCTTCCACGCAAGAGTCACTAGAGAGGGAGGGATAAAATAAAGACAGCCAATTCCGCTGAAAATAATCCACACCCAAAACAAAGTTTAAATCTTATAATGAAAAAAACTGAAATTATAAGCAGAAGAATCAAACTGAAACAGTTGCCTGAAGTACTTTTCTACCAAAAACTGCTTCAGAAGAAGAAAACACATCAAAATGGTAGAATTTAGTAAAAGTATGCAAAGAAGACCAAGTTGCTGCTTTGCAAATATGATCAACCGAAGCTTCATTCCTAAACGCCCAGGAAGTAGAAACTGACCTAGTAGAATGAGCTGTAATCCTTTGAGGCGGAGTTTTACCCGACTCGACATAAGCATGATGAATCAAAGACTTTAACCAAGACGCCAAAGAAATGGCAGAGGCCTTCTGACCTTTCCTAGAACTGGAAAAGATAACAAATAGACTAGAAGTCTTTCGGAAATTTTTAGTAGCTTCAACATAATATTTCAAAGCTCTAACTACATCCAAAGAATGCAACGATCTTTCCTTAGAATTCTTAGGATTAGGACACAATGAAGGAACCACAATTTATCTACTAATGTTGTTAGAATTCACAACCTTAGGTAAAAATTTAAAAGAAGTTCGCAACACCGCCTTATCCTGATGAAAAATCAGAAAAGGAGACTCACAAGAAAGAGCAGATAATTCAGAAACTCTTCTAGCAGAAGAGATGGCCAAAAGAAACAAAACTTTCCAAGAAAGTAATTTAATGTCCAGCGAATGCATAGGTTCAAACGGAGGAGCTTGAAGAGCCCCCAGAACCAAATTCAAACTCCAAGGAGGAGAAATTGACTTAATAACAGGTTTTATACGAACCAAAGCTTGTACAAAACAATGAATATCAGGAAGACTAGCAATCTTTCTGTGAAAAAGAACAGAAAGAGCAGAGATTTGTCCTTTCAAGGAACTTGCAGACAAACCTTTATCCAAACCATCCTGAAGAAACTGTAAAATTCTAGGAATTCTAAAAGAATGCCAAGAAAAATGATGAGAAAAACACCAAGAAATGTAAATCTTCCAGACTCGATAATTTATCTTCCTAGATACAGATTTATGAGCCTGTAACATAGTATTAATCACAGAGTCAGAGAAACCTCTATGACTGAGAATCAAGTGTTCAATCTCCATACCTTCAAATTTAAGGATTTGAGATCCTGATGGAAAAAAGGACCTTGCGATAGAAGGTCTGGTCTTAACGGAAGAGTCCACGGTTGGCAAGTGGCCATCCGGACAAGATCCGCATACCAAAACCTGTGAGGCCATGCTGGAGCCACCAGCAGAACAAACGAGCACTCCTTTAGAATCTTGGAAATCACTCTTGGAAGAAGAACTAGAGGCGGAAAGATATAGGCAGGATGATACTTCCAAGGAAGTGACAATGCATCCACTGCCTCCGCCTGAGGATCCCTGGATCTGGACAGATACCTGGGAAGCTTCTTGTTTAGATGAGAAGCCATCAGATCTATTTCTGGAAGTCCCCACATTTGAACAATCTGAAGAAATACCTCTGGGTGAAGAGACCATTCGCCCGGATGTAATGTTTGGCGACTGAGATAATCCGCTTCCCAATTGTCTATACCTGGGATATGAACCGCAGAAATTAGACAGGAGCTGGATTCCGCCCATACCAGTATTCGAGATACTTCTTTCATAGCCAGAGGACTGTGAGTCCCTCCTTGATGATTGACATATGCCACGGTTGTGACATTGTCCGTCTGAAAACAAATGAACGACTCTCTCTTTAGAAGAGGCCATGACTGAAGAGCTCTGAAAATTGCACGGAGTTCCAAAATGTTGATTGGTAATCTCACCTCCTGAGATTCCCAAACCCCTTGTGCTGTCAGAGACCCCCAAACAGCTCCCCAACCTGTCAGACTTGCATCTGTTGAAATCACAGTCCAGGTCGGAAGAACAAAAGAAGCCCCCTGAACTAAACGATGGTGGTCTGTCCACCACGTCAGAGAGTGTCGTACAATCGGTTTTAAAGATATTAATTGAGATATCTTTGTATAATCCCTGCACCACTGGTTCAGCATACAGAGCTGAAGAGGTCGCATGTGAAAACGAGCAAAGGGGATCGCGTCCGATGCAGCAGTCATAAGACCTAGAATTTCCATGCATAAGGCTACCGAAGGGAATGATTGAGACTGAAGGTTTCGACAAGCTGAAACCAATTTTAGACGTCTCTTGTCTGTCAGAGACAGAGTCATGGACACTGAATCTATCTGGAAACCTAAAAAGGTTACCCTTGTCTGAGGAATCAATGAACTTTTTGGTAAATTGATCCTCCAACCATGTTCTCGAAGAAACAATACAAGTCGATTCGTATGAGATTCTGCTAAATGTGAAGACTGAGCAAGTACCAAGATATCGTCCAAATAAGGAAATACCACAATACCCTGTTCTCTGATTACAGACAGAAGGGCACCGAGAACCTTTGTAAAAATCCTTGGAGCTGTTGCTAGGCCAAACGGCAGAGCCACAAACTGGTAATGCTTGTCTAGGAAAGAGAATCTCAGAAACTGATAGTGATCTGGATGAATCGGAATATGCAGATATGCATCCTGTAGATCTATTGTGGACATAAAATGCCCTTGCTGAACAAAAGGCAGAATAGTCCTTATAGTTACCATTTTGAATGTTGGTATCCTTACATAATGATTCAATATTTTTAAATCCAGAACTGGTCTGAAGGAATTCTCCTTCTTTGGTACAATGAAGAGATTTGAGTAAAACCCCAGCCCCTGTTCCAGAACTGGAACTGGCATAATTACTCCAGCCAACTCTAGATCTGAAACACATTTCAGAAATGCTTGAGCCTTCACTGGATTTACTGGGACACGGGAAAGAAAAAATCTTCTTGCAGGAGGCCTTATCTTGAAGCCTATTCTGTACCCTTGTGAAACAATGTTCTGAATCCAAAGATTGTGAATTGAATTGATCCAAATTTCTTTGAAAAATCGTAATCTGCCCCCTACCAGCTGGGCTGGAATGAGGGCCGCACCTTCATGTTGACTTGGGAGCTGGCTTTGACTTTCTAAAAGGCTTGGATTTATTCCAGACTGGAGATGGTTTCCAAACTGATACCGCTCCTGTAGGGGAAGGATCAGGCTTTTGTTCCTTATTGAGACGAAAGGAACGAAAACGATTAGTAGACCTAAATTTACCTTTAGATTTTTTATCCTGTGGTAAAAAAGTTCCTTTCCCCCCAGTAACAGTTGAAATAATAGAATCCAACTGTGAACCAAATAATTTATTACCCTGGAAAGAAAGGGAAGCAAAGTTGACTTAGAAGACATATCAGCATTCCAAGTTTTAAGCCATAAAGCTCTTCTAGCTAAAATAGCTAGAGACATATACCTGACATCAACCCTAATGATATCAAAGATGGCATCACAAATAAAATTATTAGCATGTTGAAGAAGATTAACAATGCTATGAGAATTATGATCTGTTACTTGTTGCGCTAAAGCTTCCAACCAAAAAGTTGAAGCTGCAGCAACATCCGCTAAAGTTATAGCAGGTCTAAGAAGATTACCTGAACATAAGTAAGCTTTTTCTTAGAAAGGATTAAATTTTCCTATCTAAAGGATCCTTAAAGGAAGTACTATCTGCCGTAGGAATAGTAGTACGTTTAGCAAGAGTAGAGATAGCCCCATCAACCTTAGGGATTTTGTCCCAAAACTCTAATCTGTCAGATGGCACAGGATATAATTGCTTAAAACGTTTAGAAGGAGTAAATGAATTACCCAAATTATTCCATTCCCTGGAAATTACCTCAGAAATAGCATCAGGGACAGGAAAAACTTCTGGAATAACTACAGGAGATTTAAAAACCTTATTTAAACGTTTAGATTTAGTATCAAGAGGACCAGATTCCTCTATTTCTAATGCAATTAAGACTTCTTTAAGTAAAGAAGAATAAATTCCATTTTGAATAAATATGAAGATTTATCAGCATCAACTTCTGAAACAGAATCCTCTGAACCAGAGGAATCATTATCAGAATCAGAATGATGATGTTCATTTAAAAATTCATCTGAAAAATGAGAAGTTTTAAAAGACCTTTTACGTTTACTAGAAGGAGGAATAACAGACATAGCCTTCTTAATGGATTTAGAAACAAAATCTCTTATGTTAACAGGAACACTCTGAGTATTAGATGTTGATGGAACAGCAACAGGTAATGTAACATTACTAAAGGAAATATTATCTGCATTAACAAGTTTGTCATGACATTCATTACAAACAACAGCTGGAGGAACAGATACCACAAGTTTACAGCAAATACACTTAACTTTGGTAGATCCAGCATCAGGCAGCGATTTTCCAGAAGTATCTTCTGATTCAGGGTCAATCTGAGACATCTTGCAATATGTAATAGAAAAAACAACATATAAAGCAAAATTGATCAAATTCCTTAAATGACAGTTTCAGGAATGGGAAAAAATACCAGTGAACAAGCTTCTAGCAACCAGAAGCAAATAAACAATGAGACTTAAATAATGTGGTGACAATAATGACGCCCATATTTTTTAGCGCCAAAAAACATAATTTATGCTTACCTGATAAATTCCTTTCTTCTGTAGTGTGATCAGTCCACGGGTCATCATTACTTCTGGGATATTACTCCTCCCCAACAGGAAGTGCAAGAGGATTCACCCAGCAGAGCTGCATATAGCTCCTCCCCTCTACGTCACTCCCAGTCATTCGACCAAGGACCAACGAGAAAGGAAAAGCCAAGGGTGAAGTGGTGACTGGAGTATAAATTAAAAAAATATTTACCTGCCTTAAAAACAGGGCGGGCCGTGGACTGATCACACTACAGAAGAAAGGAATTTATCAGGTAAGCATAAATTATGTTTTCTTCTGTTAAGTGTGATCAGTCCACGGGTCATCATTACTTCTGGGATACCAATACCAAAGCAAAAGTACACGGATGACGGGAGGGATAGGCAGGCTCTTTATACAGAAGGAACCACTGCCTGAAGAACCTTTCTCCCAAAAATAGCCTCCGATGAAGCAAAAGTGTCAAATTTGTAAAATTTGGAAAAAGTATGAAGCGAAGACCAAGTTGCAGCCTTGCAAATCTGTTCAACAGAGGCCTCATTCTTGAAGGCCCAAGTGGAAGCCACAGCTGTAGTAGAATGAGCTGTAATTCTTTCAGGAGGCTGCTGTCCAGCAGTCTCATAAGCTAAACGAATTATGCTACGAAGCCAAAAAGAAAGAGAGGTAGCGGAAGCTTTTTGACCTCTCCTCTGCCCAGAGTAAATGACAAACAGAGAAGACGTTTGTCGAAATTCCTTAGTTGCCTGTAAGTAAAATTTTAGAGCACGGACTACATCCAGGTTGTGCAGTAGACGTTCCTTCTTTGAAGAAGGATTTGGGCATAAAGAAGGAACAACAATCTCTTGATTGATATTCCTGTTAGTAACTACCTTAGGTAAGAACCCAGGTTTAGTACGCAGGACTACCTTATCCGAATGAAAAATCAAATAAGGAGAATCACAATGTAAGGCTGATAATTCAGAGACTCTTCGAGCCGAGGAAATAGCCATTAAAAATAGAACTTTCCAAGATAACAACTTTATATCAATGGAATGAAGGGGTTCAAACGGAACGCCCTGTAAAACATTAAGAACAAGGTTTAAACTCCATGGTGGAGCAACAGTTTTAAACACAGGCTTAATTCTGGCCAAAGCCTGACAAAAAGCCTGGACGTCAGGAACTTCTGACAGACGTTTGTGTAACAGAATGGACAGAGCTGAGATCTGTCCCTTTAATGAACTAGCAGATAAACCCTTTTCTAAACCTTCTTGTAGAAAAGACAATATCCTAGGAATCCTAACCTTACTCCAAGAGTAACCTTTGGATTCACACCAATATAGGTATTTACGCCATATCTTATGGTAAATCTTTCTGGTAACAGGTTTCCTAGCCTGTATTAAGGTATCAATAACTGACTCAGAAAATCCACGTCTTGATAAAATCAAGCGTTCAATTTCCAAGCAGTCAGCTTCAGAGAAGTTAGATTTTGATGTTTGAAGGGACCCTGTATCAGAAGGTCCTGTTTCAGAGGTAGAGACCAAGGTGGACAGGATGACATGTCCACCAGGTCTGCATACCAAGTCCTGCGTGGCCACGCAGGTGCTATTAGAATCACTGATGCTCTCTCTTGTTTGATTCTGGCAATCAATCGAGGAAGCAACGGGAAGGGTGGAAACACGTAAGCCATCCTGAAGTCCCAAGGTGCTGTCAGAGCATCTATCAGGACTGCTCCTGGATCCCTGGATCTGGACCCGTAACGAGGAAGCTTGGCGTTCTGTCGAGACGCCATGAGATCTATCTCTGGTTTGCCCCAACGTCGAAGTATTTGGGCAAAGACCTCCGGATGAAGTTCCCACTCCCCCGGATGAAAAGTCTGACGACTTAAGAAATCCGCCTCCCAGTTCTCCACTCCCGGGATGTGGATTGCTGACAGCTGGCAAGAGTGAGACTCTGCCCAGCAAATTATCTTTGATACTTCCATCATAGCTAGGGAGCTTCTTGTCCCTCCCTGATGGTTGATGTAAGCTACAGTCGTGATGTTGTCCGACTGAAACCTGATGAACCCCCGAGTTGTCAACTGGGGCCAAGCCAGGAGGGTATTGAGAACTGCTCTCAATTCCAGAATGTTTATTGGCAGGAGACTCTCCTCCTGACTCCATTGTCCCTGAGCTTTCAGAGAATTCCAGACGGCACCCCAACCTAGAAGGCTGGCGTCTGTTGTTACAATTGTCCAGTCTGGTCTGCTGAATGGCATCCCCCTGGACAGATGTGGCCGAGAAAGCCACCATAGAAGAGAATTTCTGGTCTCTTGATCCAGATTCAGAGAAGGGGATAAGTCTGAGTAATCCCCATTCCACTGACTTAGCATGCACAGTTGCAGTGGTCTGAGGTGTAAGCGTGCAAAGGGTACTATGTCCATTGCCGCTACCATTAAGCCGATTACCTCCATGCATTGAGCCACTGACGGGTGTTGAATGGAATGAAGGGTGCGGCAAGCACTTTGAAGTCTTGTTAGCCTGTCCTCTGTCAGGTAAATCTTCATTTCTACCGAATCTATAAGAGTCCCCAGGAAGGGAACTCCTGTGAGTGGAACGAGTGAACTTTTCTTTTCGTTCACCTTCCATCCATGTGACCTTAGAAATGCCAGCACTAACTCTGTATGAGACTTGGCAGTTTGAAAGCTTGAAGCTTGTATCAGAATGTCGTCTAGGTATGGAGCTACCGAGATTCCCCGCGGTCTTAGTACCGCCAGAAGAGCACCCAGAACCTTTGTGAAGATTCTTGGAGCTGTAGCCAATCCGAATGGAAGAGCCACAAACTGGTAATGCCTGTCTAGGAAGGCAAACCTTAGGTACCGATAATGATCTTTGTGAATCGGTATGTGAAGGTAAGCATCTTTTAAATCTACAGTGGTCATGTATTGACCCTCTTGGATCATAGGTAAAATTGTCCGAATAGTCTCCATCTTGAACGATGGAACTCTTAGGAATTTGTTTAGGATCTTTAAGTCCAGGATTGGTCTGAAAGTTCCCTCTTTTTTGGGAACCACAAACAGATTTGAGTAAAACCCCTGTCCCTGTTCCGATCGTGGAACTGGATGGATTACTCCCATTAACAAGAGCTCTTGTACGCAGCGTAGAAACGCCTCTTTCTTTGTCTGGATTGTTGACAATCTTGACAGATGAAATCTCTCTCTTGGAGGAGAGTATTTGAAGTCCAGAAGGTATCCCTGAGATATTATCTCTAGCGCCCAGGGATCCTGAACATCTCTTGCCCAAGCCTGGGCGAAGAGAGAAAGTCTGCCCCCCACTAGATCCGATCCCGGATCGGGGGCCCTCAATTCATGCTGTTTTAGGGGCAGCAGCAGGTTTCCTAGTCTGCTTGCCCTTGTTCCAGGACTGGTTAGGTTTCCAGCCTTGTCTGTAGCGAGCAACAGCTCCTTCCTGTTTTGGTGCAGAGGAAGTTGATGCTGCTCCTGCTTTGAAATTACGAAAGGAACGAAAATTAGACTGTCTAGTCTTGGCTTTGGCTTTGTCCTGAGGCAGGGCATGGCCTTTACCTCCTGTAATGTCAGCGATAATCTCTTTCAACCCGGGCCCGAATAAGGTCTGCCCTTTGAAAGGTATATTAAGCAATTTAGACTTAGAAGTAACATCAGCTGACCAGGATTTTAGCCACAGCGCCCTGCGTGCCTGAATGGCGAATCCTGAATTCTTCGCCGTAAGTTTAGTAAGATGTACTATGGCCTCCGAAATGAATGAATTAGCTAGTTTAAGGACTCTAAGCCTGTCCGTAATGTCGTCCAGAGTAGCTGAACCAATGTTCTCTTCCAGAGACTCAATCCAGAATGCCGCTGCAGCCGTGATCGGCGCAATGCATGCAAGGGGTTGCAATATAAAACCTTGTTGAACAAACATTTTCTTAAGGTAACCCTCTAACTTTTTATCCATTGGATCTGAAAAAGCACAGCTATCCTCCACCGGGATAGTGGTACGCTTAGCTAAGGTAGAAACTGCTCCCTCCACCTTAGGGACCGTTTGCCATAAGTCCCTTGTGGTGGCGTCTATTGGAAACATTTTTCTAAATATCGGAGGGGGTGAGAACGGCACACCGGGTCTATCCCACTCCTTAGTAACAATTTCAGTAAGTCTCTTAGGTATAGGAAAAACCTCAGTACTCGTCGGTACCGCAAAATATTTATCCAACCTACACATTTTCTCTGGTATTGCAACTGTGTTACAATCATTCAGAGCCGCTAACACCTCCCCTAGTAATACACGGAGGTTTTCCAGTTTAAATTTAAAATTTGAAATATCTGAATCCAGTCTGTTTGGATCAGAACCGTCACCCACAGAATGAAGTTCTCCGTCCTCATGTTCTGCCACCTGTGACGCAGTGTCTGACATGGCCCTAATATTATCAGCGCACTCTGTTCTCACCCCAGAGTGATCACGCTTACCTCTTAGTTCTGGTAATTTAGCCAAAACCTCAGTCATAACAGTAGCCATATCCTGTAATGTGATTTGTAATGGCCGCCCAGATGTACTCGGCGCTACAATATCACGCACCTCCCTCTGAGCGGGAGATGTAGGTACTGACACGTGAGGCGAGTTAGTCGGCATAACTCTCCCCTCGTTGTTTGGCGAAATTTGTTCAATTTGTACAGATTGACTTTTATTTAAAGTAGCATCAATACAGTTAGTACATAAATTTCTATTGGGCTCCACTTTGGCATTGCAACAAATGACACAGGTATCATCCTCTGAATCAGACATGTTTAACACACTAGCAAATAAACTTGCAACTTGGAAATACAATTCAATTAGAATAATATTAAAATGTACTGTGCCTTTAAGAAGCACAGAAGATCTATGACAGTTGAAAATTAATAAATTGAAACAGTTATAGCCTCAATCCTTGTAAACAACACAACTTTAGCAAAGGTTTAATCCCATTAGCAAAGATAACAAATTCTGAAAGCAGGAAACAAATTACAGAATAAACGTTTTTTATCTCAGTCAAACTATAATTCTCACAGCTCTGCTGAGAGAAATTACCTCCCTCAAAATAAGTTTTGAAGACCCCTGAGCTCTGTAGAGATGAACCGGATCATGCAGGGAATACAATGAGTTGCTGACTGAAATATTTGATGCATAGAAAAAGCGCCAAAAAACGGCCCCTCCCCCTCACACACAGCAGTGAGGGAGAACAGAAACTGTCAGAAAAACAGATTAAGCAACTGCCAAGTGGAAAAATAGTGCCCAAACATTTATTCACACAGTACCTCAGCAAATGAAAACGATTTTACATTCCAGCAAAAACGTTAAACATAATCTCTAGTTATTAAACAGCTTTATGTATTTCTTACAGTGTAATTCTAGTGAAGTACCATTCCCCAGAATACTGAAGTGTAAAGTATACATACATGACATTATATCGGTATGGCAGGATTTTCTCATCAATTCCATTGTCAGAAAATAAAAACTGCTACATACCTCTATGCAGATTCATCTGCCCGCTGTCCCCTGATCTGAAGTTTACCTCACTCCTCAGATGGCCGAGAACAGCAATATGATCTTAACTACTCCGGCTAAAATCATAGCAAAACTCTGGTAGATTCTTCTTCAAACTCTGCCAGAGAGGTAATAACACACTCCGGTGCTATTTTAAAATAACAAACTTTTGATTGAAGATATAAAACTAAGTATAATCACCATAGTCCTCTCACACATCCTATCTAGTCGTTGGGTGCAAGAGAATGACTGGGAGTGACGTAGAGGGGAGGAGCTATATGCAGCTCTGCTGGGTGAATCCTCTTGCACTTCCTGTTGGGGAGGAGTAATATCCTAGAAGTAATGATGACCCGTGGACTGATCACACTTAACAGAAGAAAAGACGCCCACATTATTTGGCGCCTAAATGCTTTTAGCGCCAAAAATGACGCCACATCCGGTAACGCCGACACTTTTGGCGCAAAAACGTCAAAAATGACGCAACTTCCGGTGACAAGTATGACGCCGGAAATAACAAAAAAAAAATTTGCGCCAAAAAAGTCAGCGCCAAGAATGACGCAATAAAATTAAGCATTTTCAGCCCCCGCGAGCCTAACAGCTCACAGGGAAAAAAGACAAATTTTAAGGTAAGAAAAAAATTTATTATTCAAATGCATTATCCCAAATAATGAAACTGACTGTCTGAAATAAGGAATATTGAACATCCTGAATCAAGGCAAATAAATGTTTAAACACAAATATTTAGAACTTTATATAAAAGTGCCCAACCATAGCTTAGAGTGTCACAAAAATAAGACTTACTTACCCCAGGACACTCATCTACATGTAGTAGAAAGCCAAACCAGTACTGAAACGAGAATCAGTAGAGGTAATGGTATATATAAGAGTATATCGTCGATCTGAAAAGGGAGGTAAGAGATGAATCTCTACGACCGATAACAGAGAACCTATGAAATAGACCCCGTAGAAGGAGATCATTGAATTCAAATAGGCAATACTCTCCTCACATCCCTCTGACATTCACTGCACGCTGAGAGGAAAACCGGGCTCCAACCTGCTGCGGAGCGCATATCAACGTAGAATCTAGCACAAACTTACTTCACCACCTCCACGGGAGGCAAAGTTTGTAAAAACTGATTTGTGGGTGTGGTGAGGGGTGTATTTATAGGCATTTTGAGGTTTGGGAAACTTTGCCCCTCCTGGTAGGAATGTATATCCCATACGTCACTAGCTCATTGACTCTTGCTAATTACATGAAAGAAATCACATTGTAAAACTATAATGCACAAAACAAAAATTGTAAGAATGATATATTTTAACAAGAAATACAAACATTTTAAGGGTGTTTTATATGCACTACTGAAAGAGAAAACAAATTAATGAGGATAGAAAGCAGAGGCAAAGAGGGGGACTAAATGCATAAAATACAGGTTAAATATGAAAGCTAAAACTTGTGTATTGTAATAGAGAAGATGAGAGGGCTAAAAACATGAAAAGAGAAAAAAAACAAAAAGAGTCAAGAACAAAGAGCAGTATTGTGAAACACAGAGGCCTATATTACAAGTGAAGCGCAAAATGTTAGCATCGCTTATATTAAGTCCAAAAAAAAATATCTTTTTAATACTCGGGCAATAATCTCAAGTACATTTGCATGTCGGATAGCACAGGTGAATTAATGTTATCACTGAGAGCCCGATGATCTAAACCTCTCAATTTAAGACGTGGTTTATCTCGTTTATCCCACCAACCCACACAGGGGAAGCCCTGGTAGAATTATTATAACAGAAGGGCAGATGTCACCTCATATTTAAAGTAACGGAGCTCCCTGGAAAGGAAAACTTTGCACCGTGGAGCGACGTTAGCAGTGAGCAAGGGGGCGGGGGGGGGGGTCGCACTTTAAAAAACATAATTTATGCTTACCTGATAAATTCCTTTCTTCTGTAGTGTGATCAGTCCACGGGTCATCATTACTTCTGGGATATTACTCCTCCCCAACAGGAAGTGCAAGAGGATTCACCCAGTAGAGCTGCATATAGCTCCTCCCCTCTACGTCACTCCCAGTCATTCGACCAAGGACCAACGAGAAAGGAAAAGCCAAGGGTGAAGTGGTGACTGGAGTATAAATTAAAAAATATTCACCTGCCTTAAAAACAGGGCGGGCCGTGGACTGATCACACTACAGAAGAAAGGAATTTATCAGGTAAGCATAAATTATGTTTTCTTCTGTTAAGTGTGATCAGTCCACGGGTCATCATTACTTCTGGGATACCAATACCAAAGCAAAAGTACACGGATGACGGGAGGGATAGGCAGGCTCTTTATACAGAAGGAACCACTGCCTGAAGAACCTTTCTCCCAAAAATAGCCTCCGATGAAGCAAAAGTGTCAAATTTGTAAAATTTGGAAAAAGTATGAAGCGAAGACCAAGTTGCAGCCTTGCAAATCTGTTCAACAGAGGCCTCATTCTTGAAGGCCCAAGTGGAAGCCACAGCTCTAGTAGAATGAGCTGTAATTCTTTCAGGAGGCTGCTGTCCAGCAGTCTCATAAGCTAAACGAATTATGCTACGAAGCCAAAAAGAAAGAGAGGTAGCGGAAGCTTTTTGACCTCTCCTCTGCCCAGAGTAAATGACAAACAGAGAAGACGTTTGTCGAAATTCCTTAGTTGCCTGTAAGTAAAATTTTAGAGCACGGACTACATCCAGGTTGTGCAGTAGACGTTCCTTCTTTGAAGAAGGATTTGGGCATAAAGAAGGAACAACAATCTCTTGATTGATATTCCTGTTAGTAACTACCTTAGGTAAGAACCCAGGTTTAGTACGCAGGACTACCTTATCCGAATGAAAAATCAAATAAGGAGAATCACAATGTAAGGCTGATAATTCAGAGACTCTTCGAGCCGAGGAAATAGCCATTAAAAATAGAACTTTCCAAGATAACAACTTTATATCAATGGAATGAAGGGGTTCAAACGGAACGCCCTGTAAAACATTAAGAACAAGGTTTAAACTCCATGGTGGAGCAACAGTTTTAAACACAGGCTTAATCCTGGTCAAAGCCTGACAAAAAGCCTGGACGTCAGGAACTTCTGACAGACGTTTGTGTAACAGAATGGACAGAGCTGAGATCTGTCCCTTTAATGAACTAGCAGATAAACCCTTTTCTAAACCTTCTTGTAGAAAAGACAATATCCTAGGAATCCTAACCTTACTCCAAGAGTAACCTTTGGATTCACACCAATATAGGTATTTACGCCATATCTTATGGTAAATCTTTCTGGTAACAGGTTTCCTAGCCTGTATTAAGGTATCAATAACTGACTCAGAAAACCCACGTCTTGATAAAATCAAGCGTTCAATTTCCAAGCAGTCAGCTTCAGAGAAGTTAGATTTTGATGTTTGAAGGGACCCTGTATCAGAAGGTCCTGTTTCAGAGGTAGAGACCAAGGTGGACAGGATGACATGTCCACCAGGTCTGCATACCAAGTCCTGCGTGGCCACGCAGGTGCTATTAGAATCACTGATGCTCTCTCTTGTTTGATTCTGGCAATCAATCGAGGAAGCAACGGGAAGGGTGGAAACACGTAAGCCATCCTGAAGTCCCAAGGTGCTGTCAGAGCATCTATCAGGACTGCTCCTGGATCCCTGGATCTGGACCCGTAACGAGGAAGCTTGGCGTTCTGTCGAGACGCCATGAGATCTATCTCTGGTTTGCCCCAACGTCGCAGTATTTGGGCAAAGACCTCCGGATGAAGTTCCCACTCCCCCGGATGAAAAGTCTGACGACTTAAGAAATCCGCCTCCCAGTTCTCCACTCCCGGGATGTGGATTGCTGACAGGTGGCAAGAGTGAGACTCTGCCCAGAGAATTATCTTTGATACTTCCATCATAGCTAGGGAGCTTCTTGTCCCTCCCTGATGGTTGATGTAGGCTACAGTCGTGATGTTGTCCGACTGAAACCTGATGAACCCCCGAGTTGTCAACTGGGGCCAAGCCAGGAGGGCATTGAGAACTGCTCTCAATTCCAGAATGTTTATTGGCAGGAGACTCTCCTCCTGATTCCATTGTCCCTGAGCCTTCAGAGAATTCCAGACGGCACCCCAACCTAGAAGGCTGGCGTCTGTTGTTACAATTGTCCAGTCTGGTCTGCTGAATGGCATCCCCCTGGACAGATGTGGCCTAGAAAGCCACCATAGAAGAGAATTTCTGGTCTCTTGATCCAGATTCAGAGAAGGGGATAAGTTTGAGTAATCCCCATTCCACTGACTTAGCATGCACAGTTGCAGTGGTCTGAGGTGTAAGCGTGCAAAGGGTACTATGTCCATTGCCGCTACCATTAAGCCGATTACCTCCATGCATTGAGCCACTGACGGGTGTTGAATGGAATGTAGGGTGCGGCAAGCACTTTGAAGTCTTGTTAGCCTGTCCTCTGTCAGGTAAATCTTCATTTCTACAGAATCTATAAGAGTCCCCAGGAAGGGAACTCTTGTGAGTGGAACGAGTGAACTTTTCTTTTCGTTCACCTTCCATCCATGTGACCTTAGAAATGCCAGCACTAACTCTGTATGAGACTTGGCAGTTTGAAAGCTTGAAGCTTGTATCAGAATGTCGTCTAGGTATGGAGCTACCGAGATTCCCCGCGGTCTTAGTACCGCCAGAAGAGCACCCAGAACCTTTGTGAAGATTCTTGGAGCTGTAGCCAATCCGAATGGAAGAGCCACAAACTGGTAATGCCTGTCTAGGAAGGCAAACCTTAGGTACCGATAATGATCTTTGTGAATCGGTATGTGAAGGTAAGCATCTTTTAAATCTACAGTGGTCATGTACTGACCCTCTTGGATCATAGGTAAAATTGTCCGAATAGTCTCCATCTTGAACGATGGAACTCTTAGGAATTTGTTTAGGATCTTTAAGTCCAGGATTGGTCTGAAAGTTCCCTCTTTTTTGGGAACCACAAACAGATTTGAGTAAAACCCCTGTCCCTGTTCCGATCGTGGAACTGGATGGATTACTCCCATTAACAAGAGCTCTTGTACGCAGCGTAGAAACGCCTCTTTCTTTGTCTGGATTGTTGACAATCTTGACAGATGAAATCTCTCTCTTGGAGGAGAGTATTTGAAGTCCAGAAGGTATCCCTGAGATATTATCTCTAGCGCCCAGGGATCCTGGACATCTCTTGCCCAAGCCTGGGCGAAGAGAGAAAGTCTGCCCCCCACTAGATCCGATCCCGGATCGGGGGCCCTCAATTCATGCTGTTTTAGGGGCAGCAGCAGGTTTCCTGGCCTGCTTGCCCTTGTTCCAGGACTGGTTAGGTTTCCAGCCTTGTCTGTAGCGAGCAACAGCTCCTTCCTGTTTTGGTGCAGAGGAAGTTGATGCTGCTCCTGCTTTGAAATTACGAAAGGAACGAAAATTAGACTGTCTAGCCTTAACTTTGGCTTTGTCCTGAGGCAGGGCATGGCCTTTACCTCCTGTAATGTCAGCGATAATCTCTTTCAACCCGGGCCCGAATAAGGTCTGCCCTTTGAAAGGTATATTAAGCAATTTAGACTTAGAAGTAACATCAGCTGACCAGGATTTTAGCCACAGCGCCCTGCGTGCCTGAATGGCGAATCCTGAATTCTTCGCCGTAAGTTTAGTAAGATGTACTACGGCCTCCGAAATGAATGAATTAGCTAGTTTAAGGACTCTAAGCCTGTCCGTAATGTCGTCCAGAGTAGCTGAACCAATGTTCTCTTCCAGAGACTCAATCCAGAATGCCGCTGCAGCCGTGATCGGCGCAATGCATGCAAGGGGTTGCAATATAAAACCTTGTTGAACAAACATTTTCTTAAGGTAACCCTCTAACTTTTTATCCATTGGATCTGAAAAAGCACAGCTATCCTCCACCGGGATAGTGGTACGCTTAGCTAAGGTAGAAACTGCTCCCTCCACCTTAGGGACCGTTTGCCATAAGTCCCTTGTGGTGGCGTCTATTGGAAACATTTTTCTAAATATCGGAGGGGGTGAGAACGGCACACCGGGTCTATCCCACTCCTTAGTAACAATTTCAGTAAGTCTCTTAGGTATAGGAAAAACCTCAGTACTCGTCGGTACCGCAAAATATTTATCCAACCTACACATTTTCTCTGGTATTGCAACTGTGTTACAATCATTCAGAGCCGCTAACACCTCCCCTAGTAATACACGGAGGTTTTCCAGTTTAAATTTAAAATTTGAAATATCTGAATCCAGTCTGTTTGGATCAGAACCGTCACCCACAGAATGAAGTTCTCCGTCCTCATGTTCTGCCACCTGTGACGCAGTGTCTGACATGGCCCTAATATTATCAGCGCACTCTGTTCTCACCCCAGAGTGATCACGCTTACCTCTTAGTTCTGGTAATTTAGCCAAAACCTCAGTCATAACAGTAGCCATATCCTGTAATGTGATTTGTAATGGCCGCCCAGATGTACTCGGCGCTACAATATCACGCACCTCCCTCTGAGCGGGAGATGTAGGTACTGACACGTGAGGCGAGTTAGTCGGCATAACTCTCCCCTCGTTGTTTGGTGAAATTTGTTCAATTTGTACAGATTGACTTTTATTTAAAGTAGCATCAATACAGTTAGTACATAAATTTCTATTGGGCTCCACTTTGGCATTGCAACAAATGACACAGGTATCATCCTCTGAATCAGACATGTTTAACACACTAGCAAATAAACTTGCAACTTGGAAATACAATTCAATTAGAATAATATTAAAACGTACTGTGCCTTTAAGAAGCACAGAAGATCTATGACAGTTGAAAATTAATAAATTGAAACAGTTATAGCCTCAATCCTTGTAAACAACACAACTTTAGCAAAGGTTTAATCCCATTAGCAAAGATAACAAATTCTGAAAGCAGGAAACAAATTACAGAATAAACGTTTTTTATCTCAGTCAAACTACAATTCTCACAGCTCTGCTGAGAGAAATTACCTCCCTCAAAATAAGTTTTGAAGACCCCTGAGCTCTGTAGAGATGAACCGGATCATGCAGGGAATACAATGAGTTGCTGACTGAAATATTTGATGCGTAGTAAAAGCGCCAAAAAACGGCCCCTCCCCCTCACACACAGCAGTGAGGGAGAACAGAAACTGTCAGAAAACAGATTAAGCAACTGCCAAGTGGAAAAATAGTGCCCAAACATTTATTCACTCAGTACCTCAGTAAATTAAAACGATTTTACATTCCAGCAAAAACGTTAAACATAATCTCTAGTTATTAAACAGCTTTATGTATTTCTTACAGTGTAATTCTAGTGAAGTACCATTCCCCAGAATACTGAAGTGTAAAGTATACATACATGACATTATATCGGTATGGCAGGATTTTCTCATCAATTCCATTATCAGAAAATAAAAACTGCTACATACCTCTATGCAGATTCATCTGCCCGCTGTCCCCTGATCTGAAGTTTACCTCTCCTCAGATGGCCGAGAAACAGCAATATGATCTTAACTACTCCGGCTAAAATCATAACAAAAACTCTGGTAGATTCTTCTTCAAACTCTGCCAGAGAGATAATAACACACTCCGGTGCTATTTTAAAATAACAAACTCTTGATTGAAGATAAAAACTAAGTATAATTACCATAGTCCTCTCACACATCCTATCTAGTCGTTGGGTGCAAGAGAATGACTGGGAGTGACGTAGAGGGGAGGAGCTATATGCAGCTCTACTGGGTGAATCCTCTTGCACTTCCTGTTGGGGAGGAGTAATATCCCAGAAGTAATGATGACCCGTGGACTGATCACACTTAACAGAAGAAATGAAATCCTGCAGCCAATATAAATCACATTACGCTGCATTCTGCGTTTAGCATCTTACAATCTATATTTATGTATGCATGTTTTTGTCTAATAGGGTTATAAGTATTTGAAGTGTTGACCAATAGAAAATGTCCTTGAAAAAACTGCATGATAGATATCTCTGAATGGGCTGCTTCCACAGTCACTACGGCTTGGTAGGGTTCCTCCAGTACTTAGCCTCTTCTTCAGATGGAATTTTGCATGGTGTGAGCGATCAGATATGGTTATATCATCGGAGGATATCCGGAGCTAATGAATTGTGTTTTTTTAATGCCGTATTACACTATGCATACATCTTTCTCTCCTGAGAAACAGCTACATACAAGCCATTTCGGATACCATGGGGATAGCTGAACCTGACAGCTCTGAATTCAGGATTGCTCTAAACTTCAGCTTAAGATAGCTCAAGTTAGTTATTTTAAGAGTTAAAGCTGTATTACGCTATATTTGTATTTTTCTTTTTTAAAAGTAACTGTGACAGAATGGATATCTCACGGCATTCTACACATATCCTTTTGATCACATTTATTTATTCATTTACACAAGTGCAATGAGTGCGCTATTACTGCCATGTTAAGATGTTTTAATGGTTTTAACCATCTACTCGTAATACCAGATTGTGCTTTATTCTTTGCACAAGGCCATACACAAGTTAAATGCACCCTGCACTACTGATTGCGCTTCAAGGCCATAATGTGTGATAACACATAACACAGACTACCATGAGTTTCCCATACCTGTCCTGTAGATGTCAAGGCCAAGGAAGACTGACTCCCTGCGCACACCTTGCGAGTAAACATTCCCTGTAAAGCCTCCACCACCTTTGGTTTGTACACTCGGTTTGTGTCTCCGTGCCCTAATTTTCCTGAGAAATTAAAAAGTTTAATAAACACAGTTTGGTATTCTTTCTTCTATAATAAAATGTAACTCATATGCTATTGCAATTTTATATCTGTAAGTTACATATAAATTCCTTCCGTACCCAATTTAACAAATTCTTACATACCATTATCCCCTCCACCAAAGGACCACACTGTTCTCCCATCCTTGGACAGAGCAATAGTGTGAGAGCTCCCACAGGAAACTTCACCAACATTACTGATATCCTTCACCACAGTTGGGATGTTCCGACTGTTACTATCTCCATGGCCTAAAAAGAAATTAGGGATCTTGTCATTTAAATGTTAAATAAAATTAAAGAAACACAATTTTTTTCTTTCATTAAATCACACAGAGCATAGATTTTAAACAACTTTCCAATTTACTTCTATTATTAATTTTGCTTCATTCTCTTAGTATCCTTTGTTAAAGGAGTAGCAATACATTACTAGAAGCTAGCTGAAAACATCAACAACCCAATCACAAAAAGGTATTTCTGTGCAATCACCAATCAGCAGCCAACTCTCAGCTCCTGAGCCTACCTAGGTATTATTTTCAACAAAGGATATCAAAAGAACTAAGCAAATTAGATAATAAAAGTAAATTGGTATTCTCTTACCGAATCGTGGAGGAAAAATGTTTTATCTCCCATAAAGTGATTAAGTAAAGAAGCATACTGAAACACTAATATGCTTATACTTAAGTATTGAACAATTAACACTGACACAGCTCATATACAACTTAACAAATACCCACAGCAGATGAGAGAATGTAAAACAAACTTAAAAAGGGACAGTCAACACTATAATTGTTATCGTTTAAAAAGATAGGTAACGCCTTTACTACCAAACGTTGTTATATTAATATACTTTATAACATTCAAACCTCTAAATGTCGGCCTGTTTCTAAGCCACTATAGACTGTATTGCATTTAGGGAGATGTAGTCTTGTCTTGCTTTGATCATTAACCAGTTACAGTCAGGAGAACCACAACCCACATAAAAAGATGCTGAGGTACAGCAATCACATGACAGACAAACGTCGGATAACACAAAAGAACCTAGAACATGTTCAATCTACAGCCATTAGCAAACGAGTGCTTTACAGTTATCTGCAAATTACAGCCAGTTCACCTCATCACAGTCAATGATTTAATATTTTTATTTAAAATTATTAAATATAATGTTTCATTATTCTTCTTTTCATTTTTTTTGTTACTGTCTCAAAAGACTTAGGAATCATTAGAGAGTTTTAAAAAGAATAAATCTGATATAATTAGAAACCTATGTTTTTATTTACAATTTCACTAATGGATTCACGACAGTGAACACATAATTATCTCTACTAATAAATAATTTCTTCATACTTAAATTGGTGATATGATATTTAGTAACTAGTGGGGTATACAACAGGCAGAACCAACCAAGAAGCCACTGTCAGAAGCAGCACATATGTCTGTCAATTGAACAGGCATATGAATGTAAAATATGTAGATATGCTTTATTTAAAGTACTCACCATTGTGCATGGCAAGGGAAAACCTATCTGACTGACTGATAGGCATGTGGGCCACTCACACATGCAGTTGTTAGGGACTCTATTTACAATAAAGGGACATGAAACCCAAACATTGTCTTTCATGATTCAGATAGAACATGCAATTTCAAACAACTCTTCAATTTACTTTTATCATTACGTTTTCTTCATTGTCTTGTGTTTCTTTGTTGAAAAGCAGGAAGGTAAGCTCAGGAGTGTGCACGTGTCTGCAGTACTGTATGGCAGCAGTTATGCAATAGATGTGCACACTCTTGAGCTTATCTCCCTGCTTTTCAACAAAGGATAACAAGAAAACAAAGAAAACTTGATGATAAAAGTAAATTGGAAAATTGTTTGAAATTTACATGTTCTATCTGAGTCATTTAAGAAAAATGTTGGGTTTTATGTAACTTTAAAATTCAGGCAACACTGAACACCATTATTGGGCCAACGCCCACTAAGTAAACACAAATATAAATGTGTTCATTCAACTTAGCATGTAATCCGAAGAAAGCTTCATCAATTCTATGTCTGAAATTTTGCGGCTAAACCAGAAATTTGTGCATTATAGGCCCACAGAACATGGCCTGAAAAAAAAAAAATTTATAATTCTTGAAAAGGACGTGTCTCTACATCTTCTTCATTTTGGGGCAAAAAATAAAAAAGGTTGTAGAGAGAGGAAATTAGCAGCTCTCTACTACTTGTATCAGATACACAAGGGACAAATTAGATTTGTTTATATATGATAAGCCCTGTCAGAGTAATGGCCAATATATGCTCAAGGATCAATACCATGAGCAATTCGGGATATTTCCTTCCACATCATTAAAGGGCCACTAATTTTAAATTTAAAGTTTCATGATTCAGATGGAACACGCAATTTAAAAAAAAAAAAAAGATTCCAATACACATCCACTATCAAAACATGCACATTCTATATGCTCTGTTTTCAAGAATTCTAATAAAAAAATTACATTCTTAAAAAGTGCAGGGGGATAGATATTTACCAAGTCTTCCAAAATCTCCTTCACCCCATGTGTACAGTTCTCCATCTTCGGTGACAGCAGCACTGTGTCTGTACCCAGCTGAGACACATACCACAACCTATAAGAGAGAGAGCAAGAAAGTTAGAAG
This sequence comes from Bombina bombina, assembly GCF_027579735.1. Classification (NCBI taxonomy): domain Eukaryota; kingdom Metazoa; phylum Chordata; class Amphibia; order Anura; family Bombinatoridae; genus Bombina; species Bombina bombina. The sequence continues at coordinate 478,071,272 of NC_069504.1, read as the reverse complement.
AAGAAGGGGCTACAGAGAGAAAACATTACTTGTCTATTACAGATAATGCTGATACATTCCACAAGAGAGCAAATAGAAGATTACATTGTGAGTAGTTATTCACCTTTCCTTGCAGTGTTCCCTGAACGAGCTTTGGATATTTCTGCGTAGAGCTGTTACCATGGCCCAGCTTCCCATAGTCTCCATCACCCCAGCTAAAGACCTCTCCTTCAGTAGTGAAGCCAAGAGTGTGCCCATCTGACCCCTTTGAAGAGGAAACTTTCTTGATGGATCGATGGGGCTCAAAAGTTAGTTTCTTCAAAGTTGATTGGTTGTTTGAATCTCCTAGTCCCAGTCTCCCATAGCTACCTTTCCCACATGCTCTAACAGAGCCATCCGTTGATATGACAAAAGTGCAGTACTGTCCAGCTTCGATCTGCAACAGAAAAGAAGCACACACCCATGAAGTACTCTGAGTATACGAGTAAAAAAGTTGTACATATTTCATGCTTCCCTTACACCCCATTGCCAAGTAAGCAAATTAATTGCAGAACATCTTTCAGAATGTGCATTACTTAAAAAAGGTACAATTACAATATCTGCGCTGCCCAATTGGCAAACCAATGGAGGATTTATTTTGCCTCTCAGGCCAACATGCAATGCTCTTTAGAAGGAACTGGAGTACATAAAGAATTTAGAAGAAAGAAGTTGTTAGATCATGGGGGTAAAGGAAATATGTTTGTAGATAGAAAGTTTGGGAATGGCATGGATAAAGAAATATATCTGACTGAGCAACAGCAAATTAAAAATATCAATAACTGTTAAAGAATCCATAACTGTTAAAGAATCTAAAAAGAACTTTATTTTCATATCATCGCTCCCATTATACTATAATGGAACATAGTCCCTGACAATAGGACCTAAGTTCTGTAATGTCTGCTCTGTTATCTAGCTGCAGGCAGTGGCTACACTGATATTTTCTAAGTGATAAAAGCAAAAAAAAACAAGTTAATTGTTTGTGATTTTTTAACACAGTCTGTTTTTTTTAAGCTTACTTTGATTTAACATATTTTTATTCTACAAAAACAGTACTGTTTCATAACCTTTTAAGAGTGTAAGGTGTAAAAATGACGACATGGGCCACACAGAATTCATGGTGGGGCTACATGAACTGTCCGCCCGTGCAGTGATACAAGGCTTGATCGTTCTTTACAACGTCATGGTGGTTATACTATAATTTAACATGGAGCCAGCATAGTAAAAACAACATCTGGGGGGGACTTTTGCCCAAAATTAAACAGCTACAGATTATTAAATAAATAATTTAGTAACAGTAATGTTGCTTTTAACAACTGATCTACCGTAGAATCATTTCTGATTGCTAATGAAGCAGTCACTGGAACAATTAATGATAGTGTATTGCACTACATAACCCTTGTAAGTATCGGATTTAATTCAATAACGTATAAGCTTTACTGTGCATAGAGTATGTATAGAAGCGTTAATACATCTCTGTAATCTTGTTCAATAACTATTTTTTTTTTTTTTTACAGTGGCCCTAGTACTACAGCAGAACTTAGGATACTTATATTAAATACATTAAGACATTGAACAGTGTATTTGCACAACTGACTAAGGGGAAACTGAAATTATCCATCAGCTTTTAGACTGACGATCACTGCTTACAAGTCTACTTTTTCTAGATAACAAAAGGCAACGAGTCCTCTCCTCCTCCTCCCAACAGAAGCAGACAAACAGGACTTCATAGCTCAGGCCCAGTACGTCACCCAGCATAAACAATAAGACTTCAGTATGGTTTTGTGATTAAGGGCAAAAAAAAGAAGATATCAATCAAAACAGATATTTTGAAAGAAAACCCTGGGAATTTCTAACTTTAAAAAATATATATTAAAATGGGCTTCAAAGAAGACACAAAGAAGGCACAACAGCTTTTTAAGGAGAATGAAAGTCATTGATTCACGACTCAAATAGAACATGTCAATTAAAAAAAATCCAATTTACTTATTTTATCAAAATGACTTTGTTCTCTTGGTATCCTTATTTAATGTAAATATCATACCTACGTAGTCTCAAGAACGTGCACATGTATTGCAAGAATGCTTTTAATAAGGGTATACACCTTTGAGCACAGGATGGGAGCAGTGCTTGAGCTATATGTATAACAGTTAAAGCTTTCTTGCAAAGCTGCCTTATAGTACTACAGACACACTTCTAAACTACCTAGGTATGCTCTTCAACAAGCAATACCAAGAGCAGATTTGATAATACAAGTAAAATAGAAAGATTATTTTTATTATTATTTTTAAAGGGGTCCCCAGGTTGCTGTGAACTGCTGTTGGGTATGATCACCCAAGCTAAGATAATCTTAATTATCTCTTAATCATCTAATTAATATAATCATCTCTTAAATAAAAGGATAATAGTAGTGTTATGATCCTGTGTATCTATACTACGTCACTTTAAAGGGACACTGAACCCAATTTTTTTTCTTATGTGATTCAGATAGAGCATGAAATTTTAAGCAACTTTCTAATTTACTCCTATTATCAAATTTTCTTCATTCTCTTGGTATCTTTATTTGAAATACAAGAATGTAAGTTTAGATGCCGGACTATTTTTGGTGAACAACCTGGGTTGTTCTTGTTGATTGATGGATAAATTAATCCACCAATAAACAAGTGCTGGGATGTTCTTGCGGATTGGTGGATAAATTCATCCACCAATCAAAAACTGCTGTCCAGAGTACTGAATCAATAAAAAAGCTTAGATGCCTTCTTTTTCAAATAAAAGAAAGCAATAGAACAAAGAAACATTGATAATAGGAGTAAATTAGAAAGTTGCTTAAAATTTCATGCTGTATCTGAATCACGAAATAATTTCTTTTGGGTTCAGAGTCCCTTTAAAACAATACCTCTGCAAAAACATAGTCCATTACACCCTAAATGTTTGAACCTTACACTAAGCCAAGATTGAGGTGCAAGCTTAGCCCTAGAGTAGAAATGGCAGTTAGTTCAACAGTAGTAGGAATAAGACATATGCTATCAGTATGCAGAAACTCACTGTCTGTGCATCAGAAAAACAGGGGGCCAGCTTTGGTTGTAGGATTTTCTCTTGCGTCCCTTCTACAAGCTGGTGGCTGCTGTTGCTGCCCCAAACATACACCTCACATGTCTCTGACACTACTGGGCTTTCTCCAGTCTGAATACTGTCTGGACTTGCGCATGTTCGAGAATAGTCGGATGCCATCTGGCAGACCTGCAAGAAGTAGAAGGAAGGTAATGAGAATATTAAAGGAAAATCTGACATTCAGTGAAGTAATATGGCATTGGCTTTACAGCTTTTTACAGTGAGAAAATAAATAAAAAAAGTGCTTTGATACTATTAGATATTAATGTTCAGTTGTATTACTTAAAGGGACAGTACAATCAAAATTAAACTTTAGTGATTTAGATAGAGCATACAGTTATAAACAACTTTCCAATTTACTAATATCAAATATGTTTTGTTCTCTTGATATCCTTTTTTAAGAGTAAGCCTAGGTAGGCTGATAGGAGTTTATGCGTGAGCACGTGTCTAGAGCAGTCTACGGCAGCAGTGTGTGTAACTATGTATAACATTGCTATAAACAATGCTGCTAACACTGCTGCCAGATGGGTGGCTAAAGACATGTGCACGCTCCTGAGCTAACCTAGGATTACTCTTTAACAAAGGATCCCAAAGCAAAATTGATAATTGATGTAAATTGGAACTTTTGTTTTTTTAATTGTGTGTTCTATCCAATCCATTTAAGTTTAGTCTTGACTTTCCTGTCCCTGGGACATGAAACACAATTTTTTTTCTTTCACATTTCAGATAGAGTATACATAATTTGAAACAGCTTTAGAATTTACTTCTATTATAAAATGTTCTTTGTTCTTTTAGAATCTTTGTTGAAGAAAGCTCAGGAGCGTGCACGTATCTAGAACACTATATAGCATCAGTTTTGCAAGAATGGTATCAATATACAAGAGCACTAGATGGCAGCACTAGTTCCTGCCATGTAATGCACCAGACACCTACCTAAGTATCAGTTGAACAAAATTCTAAAAACTGAAATAAAATATATATATATATATATTGATATAAATGAAGTTTAAAAGAACAAGAAACTGACATATGTTCACTGATCCAAAAACAGTCACATTATGGATTCCCCAGAAAGGACAGAAAAGAGCAGAGGACAGGAGTGAGTGCTCTTTGTCAGCTTCACCTATGAGCTGTGTCGATCAGTCATGTGAGTGAGCACTTTATATGCTACAAAAAGGGAGTTGTACAGTAATGTGGGAGAACAGTCAAATGCTTCCCTATAGCCACAAAAATCTGTACTGCAAATAAGCAGCATGAGTTGACTTACAAGCCTACAGGAAATGCTACAGATTACCTCCGTGTCTGAGGCACAAACATACAAGTCTGGGAAGAGGGGCCACATAGAAAGCACAGGGAGTTAAGATTGTGGACTTAGAAACTTAGGCTCAACAACAACCCTTTGTTAAAAGAGTAATACAAAGCAGTTTACAGAGAACTGTAGGTAGGGGGTGCTAAACACCATTCTTCAAAGTCTACAAATGGTCTTGGTTTAAGGTTTCACAAACGAATCAAACAACACTTGTGAAAAGAAACCATATTTTTATTAGAGTGAATACTGGAACAAATACATGCAACGTTTCGGACGTACATACACCAATTCTCAAGCCTTATGGATTCTTTTAAGAAGTGCTGTTTGACTTATTTATGGAATAAAGGTCTTTGCAGCAAACATTTTTTTCCTTCTGTGCACTTTGGCAGTGGTGCTAAGCTGTAAATGAGAGGTGAAAACTTGGTTTCAAGATGATCACTGTAAGAGCTGAAGAAACAGAATTTAAATTTTAAAACTAGGGCTATTGCCACATCTTGAGTAATAGATCTGAGCCAGCTGATATGAGGCATTATAGGCAGGAGAGACCCTTATACCTCCTCAAACAAACACAGAGCAGCCTCATACAGAGAGCATAGACCATCTGATGTCCGGGTTGGTTCCTTCCACTGGCTTCGGTCAGCTGTAGAACCCTACACAGAAAAAAACAAAAAGAAGATTGAATATCTATTTAAATAAAAACATTTTATATAGAAAACAAATGCTATTTCTAGCGCTAGTAAAAGGGATATGAAACCCACATTTTTATTTCATGATTCAGATAGAGCAGGCAATTTTAAGCAACTTTCCAATTTACCCCTATTATAAATTTTTCTTCGTTATCTTGGTATCTTTATTT